>NC_135980.1:30866716-30944085 GCF_053455715.1 Rhinoraja longicauda | reverse complement strand
CGCTGAGTTACTCCAGCACTTTGTATCTTTTTTCCAAGTAAATCAGGCGGCTACAGTGAACTTCGACAAATGCTTTTTCTTGGCTGCTGTGTGACACCAGACTTTGGCCTAGGATGTGTCTCCTGGATTGTGAACAGTTTAATGATACATGATAGCTTCACCACTCTAAGGAAACAGATTAACTTGCCTCTCATTACGTTGGCGTCTGGCCCAGGCATTGCAAGCATCCTGTGATCAGAGCGCCAATGTCAATCAGACGCTTTTCTGTCGGGTGGGATTACACCCTTCACCCGCTGGGAAAGGGTGAGTGGAGAACAAACTGACAGGACAGTGGCCCTGCCTGACTTGTTCTTCCCTTGTACGGGACGTGTAGGGTTGCCAACTTCCTCACTCCCAAATACGGGACAAAGTGACGCCACCGCCCCGCGCCCCACCTGACCTCACCCAGCCAGCGGCCACGTGCTCCCGCTCCACCAATGGCGGCCGCCCGGACTGGGAGGCGGGTTGCTACGCAACCTCCGTTGGGCGGCGCCTGGGCGACCTAGAGTGTCGGGACCTAAACTGTCGGGGCCTACAGTGTCCAGGCCTACAGTGTCCGGGCCTACAGCGTCCGGGCCTACAGTGTTCGGGTCTACAGTGTCCAGGCCTACAGCATCCGGGTCTACAGTGTCCGGGCCTACAGTGTCCGGGCCTACAGTGTCCGGGCCTACAGTGTCCAGGCCTACAGTGTCCGGGCCTACAGCGTCCGGGCCTACAGTGTCCGGGCCTACAGTGTCCGGGCCTACAGTGTCCAGGCCTAATACGGGACAAGGGCGGTCCCGTACGGGACAAACCAATTCAGCCTAAAATACGGGATGTCCCGGCTAATACGGGACAGTTGGCGACCCTACTTGTACGGGACCCTGTTGGCCGCCCGGACTGGGAGGCGGGTTGCTACGCAACCTCCGTTGGGCGGCGCCTGGGCGACCTAGAGTGTCGGGACCTAAACTGTCGGGGCCTACAGTGTCCAGGCCTACAGTGTCCGGGCCTACAGCGTCCGGGCCTACAGTGTTCGGGTCTACAGTGTCCAGGCCTACAGCATCCGGGTCTACAGTGTCCGGGCCTACAGTGTCCGGGCCTACAGTGTCCGGGCCTACAGTGTCCAGGCCTACAGTGTCCGGGCCTACAGCGTCCGGGCCTACAGTGTCCGGGCCTACAGTGTCCGGGCCTACAGTGTCCAGGCCTAATACGGGACAAGGGCGGTCCCGTACGGGACAAACCAATTCAGCCTAAAATACGGGATGTCCCGGCTAATACGGGACAGTTGGCGACCCTACTTGTACGGGACCCTGTTGGCCACGTGTGTAGCATCTGGATGGTACCGGCCTGTTCATTCCAGGAGTGTTCTTGCAAGCTTGACGTTACAATTTCCTGTCCAGTCTTTGCTTAATGCACTCAGTTTTAACTTGTTCAAAACCCAACCCTGCCCAAGATCTGGAATCAGTTTGTTTATTTGTGTTGCTATTTGGGTGTTAGTGTGTATTTGCTTGTGAACATGCATCTGTGTTTGAGAATGCACGCACAAGTTTGTGTCCGTTGTGTGTGTATGTGCGTTTGTGTCTGCAGGCGTGTGCGTGTGTGTGTGTGATCCTGTGCATCTCTGTGTGTGCGTGTGTGCATGTGTGTACGTACAGGCGGCACGGTGGCGCAACAGTAGAGTTGCTGCCTCGCAGAACCAGAGACACAGGTTCGATCCCGACTACGGGTGCTGTTTGTCCCGACTTTGTACATTCAACCTGTCACCTGCGTGGGTTTTCTTTGTGATCTTCGGTTTCCTCCCACACTCCAAAGACGTACAGGTTTGCAAGTAAATTGGCTTGGTATAGTTGTGAATTGTCCCAAGCATGTGTAGGAGAGTATCAGTGTGCGGGGATCGCTGGTCGGTGCAGACTTGGTGGGCCAAAGTTACACACACACACATCTGCACACACAAACGCACATGCACACACCACATACTGGACAGGAGATTGCAGCTTCAAGCTGGCAAGAACACTCCTAGAATAAACAGCTCTGCCCAAACATCATTGATTGGAGGGTCAGGCAGCATCTCAGGAGAGAAGGAATGGGTGACGTCTTCAGTCTGAAGAAGGGTCTCGACCTGAAACGTCACCCATTCCTTCTCTCCTGAGATGTTGCCTGACCCGCTGAGTTACTCCAGCATTTTGTGACACCTTCGATTTGTACCAGCATCTGCAGTTATTTCCCTCCACATCATGGATTGGAGGGTAAGATTGCTCCCCATGGCTTCTATTCAACTTGGGGCTTGAGGCAGTAACTTTCTCTATCTACGGCACGTCAGAATGTTAGAAAGGAAGATGTTATACCGAGTCTGTTTCGTTTCAAGCAAATTCATTTTTAGCTCTTTCTAAATATGTAATTACTATTACGTAATCAAGCATGGCATAACCCCAGTCCAAAACAAGGAAATAAATCACCAACTAATCTGTAAAATAGACACAAAATGCCGCAGTAAGTTAGTTCAGTTCAGTTTATTGTCACGTGTACCGAGGTACAGTGAAAAGCTTTTTGTTGCGTGCTAACCAGTCATCGGAAAGGCAACACATGATTACAGTCGAGCCGTTTACAGTGTACAGATACATGATAAGGGAATAATGTTTAGCGCAAGGTAAAGCCAGCAAAGTCCGATCAAGGATAGTCCGAGTGTCACCAAAGATGTGGATAGTAGTTCAGCACTGCTCTCTGGTTGTGGTGGTGGGTCAGGCAGCGTCTCTGGCAAAAAGGATTGGGTGACATTTCGGGTCTTGACACAAAACGTTACCCATTCCTTCTCTCCTGAGATGCTGCCTGACCCCCTGAGTTACTCCAGCAGTTTGTATCTGTCTTCAGTCAGAACCAGAACCTGGCAGACGTGCCTTTGCCGTGACTCTGTACGTAGGGACAGGGTTTCCAGAAGTTGGTTAAATAATAATCCGTTATTATATTGCTGATGTAATTATCTTCTGTGTTTTATTCTCAGTTTCCAGAAATGGAAGAAACGCTGATATGGGAGCAACAAACAGTGTCGCTGCAGCGGGTAAACACTCTGCTTCTGTTGTCATTCCCCCTTTTCATAAGGACACAAGTGATAGGAGCAGAATAAGGCCATTCTGCCCATCAAGTCTACTCTGCCATTCAATCATGGCTGATCTATCTCTCCCTCCTAACCCCATTCTCCTGCCTTCTCCCTGTAACCCCTGACACCAGCACTGATCAAGAATCTATCTATCGCTTAGTTCAATCAGACGTCTAAAGGATCAGCTTCATCCATGCACCACACACCAGCCCCTCCACACAAGGGAGATCGGCATAGCGGAAATGGGCGGTCCCGCCAGTGTGCCAACCTGCCGACTTTATATCTACCGTCTCTGTGTAAAACTGGGCACTGTACACTGGGGTTGCCAACTGTCCCGTATTAGCCGGGACATCCCGTATTTTGGGCTAAATTAGTTTGTCCCGTATGGGACCGCCCTTGTCCCGTATTAGTAGGGGGGTTGCCAACTTCCTCATTCCCAAATACGGGACATAGGGTGACGTCACCGCCCCGCGCCCCACGTGACCTCACCCAGCCAGCGGCCACGTGCTCCCGCTCCACCAATGGGCCGGGAGCGCGTGGCCGCTGGCTGGGTGAGGTCACGTGGGGCGCGGGGCGGTGACGTCACCCTTTGTCCCGTATTTGGGAGTGAGGAAGTTGCCAACCCTATTCTCAACCCTTTCTGTTGTGCCTCCAGGATTCAAAGATCGGGTTTGGCATCGCTATCTCGGGCGGGAAGGACAAACCCAGCAGCAGCACCGGGGAGACTGCCATCCTCGTCTCAGACGTGGTCCCGTCTGGACCGGCCAACGGGAAGATTCTGTGAGTAACAACATCCCGAAACAACCAGGATTAGGACTCGTAGAGTCACAGAGACACAGAGACACAGAGACACAGAGACACAGAGTCAGAGACACAGAGTCACAGAGACACAGAGTCACAGAGAAACAGAGACACACAGTCACAGAGTCACAGAGACACAGAGTCACAGAGAGACAGTCACAGAGACACAGAGACACAGAGACACAGAGACACAGAGACACAGAGTCACAGAGACACAGAGACACAGAGTCACAGAGTCAGAGACACAGAGTCACAGAGACACAGAGTCACAGAGTCACAGAGACACAGAGACACAGAGACACAGAGACACAGAGTCACAGAGTCAGAGACACAGAGTCACAGAGACACAGAGTCACAGAGTCACACAGTCACAGAGACACAGAGACACAGAGTCACAGAGACACAGAGACACAGAGACACAGAGACACAGAGACACAGAGTCACAGAGTCACAGAGACACAGAGACACAGAGACACAGAGACACAGAGTCACAGAGACACAGAGACACAGAGACACAGAGACACAGAGTCACAGAGACACAGAGTCACAGAGAAACAGAGACACAGTCACAGAGTCACAGAGACACAGAGTCACAGAGTCAGAGACACAGAGTCACAGAGACACAGAGTCACAGAGACACAGAGACACAGAGTGACACAGAGACACAGAGTGACACAGAGACACAGAGACACAGAGACACAGAGACAGTGACACACAGTCACAGAGACAGTGACACAGAGACGCAGAGACGCAGAGACGCAGAGTCGCAGAGACGCAGAGACGCAGAGTCGCAGAGACACAGTCACAGAGTCACAGAGACACAGTCACAGAGACACAGAGACACAGAGACACAGTCACAGAGACACAGAGTCACAGAGACACAGAGACACAGAGTCACAGAGACACAGGGACACAGGGACACAGGGACACAGAGACACAGTCACAGAGACACAGAGACACAGAGACACAGAGACACAGTCACAGAGACACAGAGACACAGAGACACAGAGACACAGTCACAGAGACACAGAGACACAGAGACACAGAGAGACAGTCACAGAGACACAGAGACACAGAGACACAGAGACACAGAGACACAGAGACACAGAGACACAGTCACAGGGACACAGAGACACAGAGACACAGAGACACAGAGACACAGAGACACAGAGACACAGAGACACAGAGTCACACAGTCACAGAGTCACAGAGACACAGAGACACAGAGACACAGAGACACAGAGACACAGAGACACAGAGACACAGAGTCACACAGTCACAGAGTCACAGAGACACAGAGACACAGAGACACAGTCACAGAGACACAGAGACACAGTCACAGAGACACAGAGACACAGAGACACAGAGACACAGACACACAGAGAGACAGTCACAGAGACATAGAGACACAGAGACACAGAGAGACAGTCACAGAGACACAGAGAGACAGTCACAGAGACACAGAGACACAGAGACACAGAGACACAGAGACACAGAGTCACAGAGACACAGAGACACAGTCACAGAGACAGAGTCACAGAGACACAGAGACACAGAGACAGAGACACAGAGACACAGAGACACAGAGTCACAGAGACACAGTCACAGAAACACAGAGACAGAGACACAGAGACACAGAGACACAGAGTCACAGAGACACAGAGACACAGAGACACAGAGACACAGAGAGACAGTCACAGAGACACAGAGACACAGAGACACAGAGAGACAGAGACACAGAGACACAGAGACACAGAGAGACAGAGAGACAGAGACACAGTCACAGAGACACAGAGACACAGAGACACAGAGAGACAGAGACACAGTGACAGAGACACAGTCACAGAGACACAGACACACAGAGACTCAGAGTCGCAGAGACGCAGAGACACAGTGACAGAGACACAGAGACACAGTCACAGAGTCACAGAGACACAGAGACACAGGGACACAGGGACACAGGGACACAGGGACACAGTCACAGAGACACAGAGACACAGAGACACAGAGAGACAGAGACACAGTCACAGAGACACAGACACACAGAGACTCAGAGTCGCAGAGACGCAGAGACACAGTGACAGAGACACAGAGACACAGTCACAGCGACACAGAGACACAGTCACAGAGACACAGAGACACAGAGACACAGGGACACAGAGACACAGAGACACAGAGACACAGAGACACAGAGACACAGAGACACAGAGACAGAGTCACAGAGACACAGAGTCACAGAGACACAGAGACACAGAGACACAGTCACAGAGACACAGAGACATAGAGACACAGAGACACAGAGACGCAGAGTCGCAGAGACACAGAGACACAGAGACACAGAGACGCAGAGTCGCAGAGACGCAGAGACACAGTGACAGAGACACAGAGACACAGTCACAGCGACACAGAGACACAGTCACAGAGACACAGAGTCACAGAGACACAGGGACACAGGGACACAGTCACAGAGACACAGAGACATAGAGACACAGAGACACAGAGACACAGTCACAGAGACACAGAGACACAGAGACACAGAGACACAGAGACACAGAGACACAGACACAGAGACACAGAGACACAGAGTCACAGAGACACAGAGTCACAGAGACACAGAGACACAGAGTCACAGAGACACAGAGACACAGAGACACAGTCACAGAGACACAGAGACACAGGGACACAGAGACACAGAGACACAGAGACACAGAGACACAGAGACACAGAGACACAGAGAGACAGAGACACAGAGTCACAGAGACACAGAGAGACAGAGACACAGTCACAGAGACACAGAGACACAGAGAGACAGAGACACAGAGACACAGAGAGACAGAGAGACAGAGACACAGTCACAGAGACACAGAGACACAGAGACACAGAGAGACAGAGACACAGTCACAGAGACACAGAGACACAGAGAGACAGTCACAGAGACACAGAGTCGCAGAGACGCAGAGACACAGTCACAGAGACACAGAGACACGGAGTCACTGTCTCACACAGTCACAGAGACACAGTCACAGAGACACGGAGACACAGAGTCACATTGCCTGTTCATTCCCTGCACAGATGTTGCCTGACCCACTGAGTTTCTCCAGCATTTTGTTTTTGCTCTAGATATTATTAATTGAGTACAAGAGGGCCCTCTAATGGAATTAGAACATTTTAGCAACCAGATAATTTCATCGATGATAATAAATAAGATGTTGCAAGAGCCTGAGGTTACATCAGCCATCTCCTTTGTCACACCCACTAGGGGGCTTGTTTAGCTAAAACAGTCAACATAGGGAAGAACAAGATAGACACAGAATGCTGGAGTAACTCAGCGGGACAGACAGCATCTCTGGGGACAAGGACTGGGTGACTTTTCGGGTCGAGACCCTTCTTCAGACTGATGACTACACTTCCAACAGGTGTACACCCTTCCTAATTGGTGTAGGAAGGAACTGCAGGTGCTGGTTTAAACCGAAAATAGACACAAAAAGCTGGAGTGACTCAGTGGGACAGGCAGCATCTCTGGAGAGAAGAATGGGTGACAAAAGGGTGTCAGAGGTTATGGGGAGAAGGCAGGAGAATGGGGTTAGGAGGGAGAGATAGATCAGCCAAGATTGAATGGTGGAGTAGGCTTGATGGGCCAAATGGCCTAATTCTGCTCCTATTACATGACCTTATGATCTTATGAACGTTCTTCCTGTTGAGTAAATCATCAGTAATTGGTCACCAGGCATGGGCCCACGTTTTCTCACATTCCCGAGAGACAGAGACACAGATTCACGATGGAACCGAGAATACACTAAGTCCTGACTTCACAGACGTGACTGAGGGGAAGGGAAGGAGGGAACTGACAGGAATTATTTACACTTCATCCCAGGAATAATTCCATCATGATGATACTAACAGGTAGTCACAGGGAGATCCAGGCTGGCAACCTGTAGGAAGGAACTGCAGATGCTGGTTTACACTGAAGATAGACACAAAATGCTGGAGTAACCCAGCGGGACAGGCAGCATCTGTGGTGAGAAGGATTAGGTGACGTTTTGTGTTGGAAGTTTGTACGTTCTCCCTTTGATCTGCGTGGGTTTCCTCTGGGTGCTCTGGTTTCCTCCCACACTACAAAGGCGTGCAGTTTAGCAGGCTCCAAACTCCGTACAGACAGCGCCCATAGTCAGGATCGAACCAGGGTCTCTGGCGCTGTGAGGCGGCAACTCTACCACTGCTCCATTGTTATCATTTGAAATGTTGTGCCCCTGAGATCAATGCAGAATTAACTGGAATGCTTCTCCCGTTGCAGGATAAAGGACAGGATCGTTATGGTGAATGGCGTTTCCTTGGAAAATGTGCCTTCTTCATTTGCCATCCAGTGCCTGAAGAGTTCAGGGAAAGTCGCTAACATAGTGAGTGTGGTGAAGGTTGTGTGTGGTGCTGAGTCTGAGTGAGGATACTTCACTCAGCTTCACCTCTGTCCGCTGGTGACGGTCGCCTACGAATCTAAATCCACCAAATTGACCTCAAACGCGGACTGGGCTTTGAGAATGTCGGCTTGTACTCGCTGGAATTTAGAAGATTGAGGGGGATCTTATAGAAACTTACAAAATTCTTAAGGGGTTGGACAGGCTAGATGCAGGAAGATTGTTCCCGATGTTGGGGAAGTCCAGAACAAGGGGTCACAGTTTAAGGATAAGGGGGAAGTCTTTTAGGACCGAGATGAGAATGTTTTTTTTCACACAGAGAGTGGTGAATCTGTGGAATTCTCTGCCACAGAAGGTAGTTGAGGCCAGTTCATTGGCTATATTTAAGAGGGAGTTAGATGTGGCCCTTGTGGCTAAAGGGATCAGGGGGTATGGAGAGAAGGCAGGTACGGGATACTGAGTTGGATGATCAGCCATGATCACATTGAATGGCGGTGCAGGCTTGAAGGGCCGAATGGCCTACTCCTGCACCTATTTTCTATGTTTCTATGTTTCTATGTCGCCAGGACCCGGCTCCTCTTGCACGTGGGCTCAGGGGACTATTTCTGTACACTTTGCTAATGGGTGATGTGCTTAGGTATGGCACTACTCTACTGGACAGACACAGCGTGGAAACAAGCCCTGTATGTGTAAATTATCCCCAGTGTGTGTTAATGTGTGGGGATCGCTGGTCGGTGCGGACTCGGTGGGACGAAGGGCCTGTATCTCTAAACTAAACATAAACTAAATTAAATTCCCAACGTAATCATTCTTTAACGTCATGTTGATTGGTCGTGAATGTGCAACGTGTAGCTGGTGTCTTGAGCCAGACGCTGAGAGCTCTGGTGATGACTAATAGTGAATGTCCTACCTTTCTAGACGGTGAAGAGGCCGCGTAAGGTACAGATCCCTGTGTCCAGCCCGGCCCCAGCCGCTGGCTCCTTCTATTCCGATTCGGACTTTGCCCATGACGATGCTTCTGATGAGGATGAGGATTACGACCCAGCTGGCAGGAGCCTGCGGAGGATTCAGAACCAAAACCTGTACCATGAGGATCATCGGCACGGCGACACCGACCGGTATTCTGAGAGGAACCACAGCTACGATCGGCACCCCAGCCCGGCACGAGGTTACGATCGGTCCCCCAGTCCCCCACACAGCTACAACGATCAACACAACAGCCACAACCACACCGACGGGGAGTACCGGAGAGAAGACAGCCCGACCTGGAGCCACCATGACAACACCAGCCATCCTCCCGTCAAACAACCCATCAGGAGCTTCCTCATTAAAAACACCAGGGATGAAGGTGAGAGAGATCCCAGTCAGACGACGCGAGTCAGGGAGCATTCCTGACCCTAATCACGCTGAATCACCACTGCTGTTCTGTCAAAGATGGACACAGACTGCTGGAGTAACTCAGCGGGTCAGGCAGCATCTGTGGAGAACATGGATAGGTGACGTTTCACAGAGTGCTGGAGTAACTCAGCGGGTCAGGCAGCATCTGTGGAGAACATGGATAGAGGATGTTTCTTCAGTCTGAAGAAGGGCTCAGACCCAAAACACCATCCACCTTTTACCTCCAGGGATGTTGCCTGTCCCGTTGAGTTACTCCAGCACTTTGTGTCACTACCTTTGGTCTAAACCAGTATCTGCAGTTGCTTCCAACATATTGTGATGTCAGGTAGACAGGGGGGTGTGGACGGGGCTGTGGGCTGTGGGATGACCTGTCTTTGACAAGGCTCCAGGTGATTCCACTTCAGTCACACCTACTTTACATTGCTTTGACACCAGTGACACCACCAATGGGAACAGACGTATCTAGGCTCTGGAGGTCCACATTTATTCACGTCGAGGAGGTTTCCTGCTCGACTTACCTTCCATCCCCTCCACAGGTTACCTGCTACACCACAGCCTTTTAGTTCCTACCTTATGGGTGACATTATTTTTTTTCTCTCATAAAGATCAATCTTCTAAATCCCTGCTTTCACTGTTGATTTTTTCCCCTCTTTTTCTCCTTCCCTCTGTTCCTGTTTTTCTCTCTTTTCTCTCTCCACCTCTCCCTGTCCTCCATCTCTCTCTTTCAATTGTCCCTCCAGTCTCCCCACGATGAAAAGCCCAGGCCACGTTCCAGTGTCATGTTCATGAGCGATGGGAGCAAGGCTAGGCCATTCGGTCCATCAAGTCTAGTCTGCCATTCAATGATGGGTAATCCATCTTTCCCTCTTAACCCCATTCTCCTGCCTTCTCCCCGTAACCTCTGACACCCGTATTGATCAAGGCACGTCTTCAGTCAGAGGGTGGTGAATCTGTGGAATTCATTGCCACAGACGGCTGTGGAGGCCAAGTCGTCGGGTATTTTTAAAGCGGAGACTGATAGATTCTTGATTAGTGCGGGTGTCAGGGGTTATGGGGAGAAGGCAGGAGAATGGGGTTAGGAGGGAGAGATAGATCAGCCATGATTGAATGGTGGAGTAGACTTGATGGGCTGAATGTCCTAATTCTACTCCTATGACTTACGAACCATTGTAGAGCGATCACCATTTCTAGTTTAGTTTAGTTTAAAGATACAGCACTGAAACAGGCCCTTCTGCCCACTGAGACCGCACCGACCAGCGATCCCCGCACACTTACACTATACTACCCGCACTAGGGACAAGTGCTTATCCCAAGCCAATTAACCTACAGACCTGCGCGTCTTTGGAGTGTGGGAGGATACTGGGGATCCCGGAGAAAACCCACGGAGATCACGGGGAGAACGTACAAACTTCACGTAAGTATGTCATGGACGGCACGGTGGCGCAGCGGTAGAGTTGCTGCCTTACAGCGAATGCAGCACCGGAAAGCTGGGTTCGATCCCGATTACGGGTGCTGTCTGTACGGAGTTTGTATGTTCTCCCAGTGACCTGCGTGGGTTTTCTCCGAGATCTTCGGTTTCCTCCCACACTCCAAAGACGTGCAGGTTTGTAGGTTAATTGGCTTGGTAAATGTAAAAATTGTCCCTTGTGGGTGTAGGATAGTGTTAATGTGCGGGGATCGCTGGTCGGCGCGGACCCGGTGGGCCGAAAGGGCCTGTTTCCGCGCTGTATCTCTAATCTACTGACACCCGTGGTCAGGATCAAACCCGGGTGCCTGGCACGGTAAGGCAGCAACTCTACCGCTGTGCCACCCTGCCACCCTGCCACCCTGCCACCCTGCCACCATATCTTTGGTACATTGAAGTAGTTCCATAGTTACAATCCTAATTTGCTTTGTGCACCATTCTACCCCACAGAATATGGACTGAGGTTAGGGAGTCAAATCTTCATCAAACACATGACATCGAGTGGTCTTGCCTCAAAGGAAGGGGTGTTACAGGAAGGAGACATCATACTGAAGGTAAGAGACACAAACCTCATACAGCTAGTAATTCATGAAGATAACCAATTGTATTTGGGCATCGGCAGCGAAGACCAAGTCCATTGATCTTGATTTTTGTGGTGCCACATTCTAAGTGGGAGGATTTACTCGGATCTAAGAATTAAGGGTTAACGAACTATTGAACAAGTATTAAAAATTGAACATTATTAAAATATATATATATATATTAAAACTCAAAGTGGCATGTTTGCCAGAAACATTTAAAGGCAGCGTGAATGAAAATCATCTTACAAAAATAGAATCAATTTTGTTATTTACTTCATTTCTAACTTTTCACAACAGCACAAACTTCCCCAGATTAAGAACTGAGAAACTCTAGAAATGTCCTGGCGGGCAGACGGGGCTAGATTATCTTGGCATTATGTTCGGCACAGACATTGTGGGCCGAATGGCCTGTTCCTGTGCTGTACTTCCCTAATGTTCTATGGTGCTGCTAGTTAGGGTTGCCAACTGTCCCATATTAGCCGGGACATCCCGTATTTTGGGCTAAATTGGTTTGTCCCGTACGGGACCGCCCTTATCCTGTATTAGGCCCGGGGGACGCTGTAGGCCCGGACGCTCTAGGCCCAGGCACTGTGGGTCCAGACAGTGTAAGTCCGGAGGCCCGGACGCCGCCTAACGGAGGTTGCGTAGCAACCTGCCTCCCGGCCCGGGCAGCCACCATTGGTGGAGCGGGAGTACGTGGCCCCTGGCTGGGTGAGGTCATGTGGGGCGCGGGGCGGTGATGTCACCTTGTCCC
Organism: Rhinoraja longicauda; assembly: GCF_053455715.1. Taxonomy (NCBI): domain Eukaryota; kingdom Metazoa; phylum Chordata; class Chondrichthyes; order Rajiformes; family Arhynchobatidae; genus Rhinoraja; species Rhinoraja longicauda. Next base: position 30,931,562 of record NC_135980.1, on the reverse strand, counting down.
TTATTTGGGCGTGAGATAGTTGGCAACCCCTACGGCTAGGAGACCTACTGCCTCACAGCGCTAACAAGCTGGATTCAATCTTGACCTCCTGTGACATCTGTGTGGAGTTTGCATGTTCTTTCTGTGACCACGTGGGTTTTTGTCTGGGTGCGCTGGTTTCCTCCCACATCCCTAAGGCATGTCGTTTGGTGGATTAATTGGCCACTATAAATTAACCGTCGTGTGTAGGTGAACAGTAGAATCTTGGGGGAGTTGACTGGAATGTAGGAGCATAGATGAGGCAGAAAATCAATGAGCAATGGCATTGAAAGGTGTTAGTCTAGTTTATTGCCACATGTACCGAGGTACAGTGAAAAGCTTTTGTTAAATATGAACACCATGTATATTTGAGTGGGAAAGTACAAGAACATATTTACCAGCAGATACATTTTTCACTCAAAGGGTGGTGGGTGTATGGAACGAGCTGCCAGAGGAGGTGGTTGAGGCTGGGACTATCCCATCGTTTAAGAAACAGTTGGACAGGTACTTGGATAGGACAGGTTTGGAGGGATATGGACCAAGCGCAGGCAGGTGAGACTAGTATAGCTGGGGCATGTTGGCTTGTGTGGGTAAGTTGGGCCGAAGGGCCTGTTTCCAGGCTGTATCACTCTATGACTATATGAATTTAACAAAAGGTTCAGGATTTCCATGGTTAGATACCCATATCCAAAACTTGCTAATAATTACACAAGTTAATACTACCAATTTACTTCTGAACTGATGGAAAAATCTGACAAAATCCAGGCTATTGAAGTTTAGAGAAGATTTGAAGTGGGAAAACATAGAAACATAGAAAATAGGTGTAGTCGTAGGCCATTTGAACCAGCACTGCCATTCAATATGATATCGGCTGATCATCCACAATCAGTACCCCGTTCCTGCTTTCTCCCCATATCCCTTGATTCCCTTAGCCCTAAGAGCTAAATCTAACTCAAGTGGATTGGCCTCCACTGCCTTCTGCGGCAGAGAATTCCACAGATTCACAACTCTCTGGGTGAAAAGGTTTTTCCTCATCTCAGTCCTAAATGGCCGACCCCTTATTCTTAAACTGTGACCTCCGATGCTGCCTGACCCACTGAATTACTCCAGCATTTTGTGTCTGTACTTTTCTACGCTCTATACAGTCAGGGTAGCAAACTTTCAGGTAATAATGTTAATTAATGACCAATGTATGCTGGTACTCCATCCAGCACGTTCAGCCAGATGTGATTGTCAGAGGGCTATCAAACGCAACCAACATCTGCATTTTCATAGAAACATAGACAATAGGTGCAGGAGGCCATTTGGCCCTTCGAGCCAGCACCGCCATTCATTGTGATCATGGCTGATCATCCACAATCAGTAACCCGTGCCTGCCTTCTCCCTTGATATCCCTTGATTCCTCTAGCCCCTAGAGCTCTATCTAACATTGTTCCTTCATACACAATATGGAAAGATTGTTTAGCCTGATGGTGCATTTTGTTAGGATGCTCTATAAGAATGACTGTTGGTGGGGGGGATGAAAGTCAAAGATGACTTTGTGTGTTTGGCTAGATCAATGGCATTGTGACAGAGAACATCTCTCTGGAAGATACAAAGTCGCTGATTGAGAAGTCGGAGGGGAAGCTGAACCTGGTGGTTCTCCGGGATAACGAGCAGTTTCTGATCAATGTGCCGGAGCTGGAGGACAGCGATGATGACCGCTCGGGAATGGAAGGTGAGGGGCCAGGCTGGCTAAGCAGCTTCTCAATTGAAGAAGGGTCTCGACCCGAAACGTCACCGATTCCTTCTCTCCAGAGATGCTGCCTGTCCCGCTGAGTTCCTCCAGCACTTTGTGTCTATCGTCGGTGTAAACCGTCATCTGCAGTTTCTTCCCACACTTCTCAAGTGGCGGCCCATTAACATTCCCTTTCCTTTTATTTTCGATACATAATCGACATAAGGTCATAAGGAATAGGAGTAGAATTAGGCCATTCGGCCCATCAAGTCTACCCCGCCATTCAATCATGGCTGATCTATCTCTGCCTCCTAACCCCATTCTCCTGCCTTCTCCCCATAACTTCTCATTAATGAGATGTAGACAATAGACAATGGGTGCAGGAGTAGGCCATTCGGCCCTTCGAGCCAGCACCGCCATTCAATGTGATCATGGCTGATCATTCTCAATCATACCCCGTTCCTGCCTTCTCCCCATACCCCCTGACTCCGCTATCCTTAAGAGCTCTATCCAGCTCTCTCTTGAATGCATTCAGAGAATTGGCCTCCACTGCCTTCTGAGGCAGAGAATTACTAATCAAGAGTCTATCTATCTCTGTCTTAAAATATACCCACTGACTTGGCCTCCACAGCCTTCTGTGGCAAAGAATTCCACAGATTCACCACCCTCTGGCTAAAGAAATTTCACCTCATCTTCCTAAAAGAACGTCCTTTAATTCTGGGGCTCTGACCTCTGGTCCTGGACTCTCCCACTGGTGTCCAGTCCAGTTAAACAATGCGATGCCTACTCTACATCCTGGAGCTGGCTTGCAGATAAATCAACATCTGTGTTGTTTTTATAAAAAATGAAGGATGAAGCTTGAGTTCCCAGAATGTTCTAATTATCCACAACGTCTCCACAGATATTTCAGATCTGGAGTCTGAACGTCCTGCTTCACCCATGGCTGGGCCTGACCCCCTCAACACGAAGAAGACCAACGGCAGGTGGGTGGTTCACTTGGCAGAGCAACACGGACAATGGCCGGGTGATGGGGCACAGTGCCCGGAGATGGAGACTGGGATACGGACACAGTGACCGGAGATAGAGACTGGGATATGGGCACAGTGACTGGAGATAGAGACTGGGATATGGACACAGTGACTGGAGATGGAGACTGGGATACGGACACAGTGACCAGTGATAGAGACTGGGATACGGACACAGTGACTGGAGATAGAGACTGGGATATGGGCACAGTGACTGGAGATAGAGACTGGGATATGGACACAGTGACTGGAGATAGAGACTGGGATATGGGCACAGTGACTGGAGATGGAGACTGGGATACGGACACAGTGACCAGTGATAGAGACTGGGATACGGACACAGTGACCAGTGATAGAGACTGGGATATGGGCACAGTGACTGGAGATAGAGACTGGGATACGGACACAGTGACCGGAGATAGAGACTGGGATATGGACACAGTGACTGGAGATGGAGACTGGGATATGGACACAGTGACTGGAGATAGAGACTGGGATATGGGCACAGTGACTGGAGATAGAGACTGGGATATGGACACAGTGCCCGGAGATGGAGACTGGGATACGGACACAGTGACTGGAGATAGAGACTGGGATACGGACACAGTGACCGGAGATAGAGACTGGGATACGGACACAGTGACCAGTGATAGAGACTGGGATATGGACACAGTGACTGGAGATAGAGACTGGGATATGGACACAGTGACTGGAGATAGAGACTGGGATATGGACACAGTGACTGGAGATGGAGACTGGGATACGGACACAGTGACCAGTGATAGAGACTGGGATACGGACACAGTGACCAGTGATAGAGACTGGGATATGGACACAGTGACTGGAGATGGAGACTGGGATATGGACACAGTGACCAGAGATAGAGACTGGGATATGGACACAGTGACCAGTGATAGAGACTGGGATATGGACACAGTGACTGGAGATGGAGACTGGGATATGGACACAGTGACTGGAGATGGAGACTGGGATATGGGCACAGTGACCGGAGATGGAGACTGGGATACGGACACAGTGACCAGTGATAGAGACTGGGATATGGACACAGTGACTGGAGATAGAGCCTAGGACATGGACACAGTGACTGGAGATAGAGCCTAGGACATGGACACAGTGACTGGAGATAGAGACTGGGATATGGACAGAGTGACCGGAGATAGAGACTGGGATATGGACACAGTGACTAGAGACTAGGACTTGGACACAGTGACCAGTCATAGAGACTAGGTCATGGATACAGTGATGGGAGATAGAGACTGGGACATGGGCACAGTGACCAGTGACAGAGACTAGATCATGGACGGTAATGGGAGATAGAGACTGGGATATGGACAGAGTGACCGGAGATAGAGACTAGGACATAGGACTAGGACTGGGATATGGACACAGTGACCAGGGATAGGGACTAGGTCATGGACACAGTGACAGAGAATAGAAAGCATGTAATGGGGCCTAGTAGAGAGATAGTGACTATGTTATAGAGCACTGTAACAGAAGTTAAATCTAAGTATAGTACATCTCGTTGTTCCCAAGTATCTACAAACATGTTATTTCTTCAGATTTAAAATTAACTGGTCTAATGTAATTTCCTTTTCACTAAACCGTGTTTCCTTCCATTTTTCCAAGTGCCCTGCTCTAATGACTGTAATGATAGCTTCTAGCATGTTCCCTCTGACAGGCGTAGGTTAAGTGGCCTGTGGTTTCCGACCTTCTGTCTCCATCCCTCTAGAATCAACACAGTCAGTCACCTGATGACATTTCTGACCCATTTTGATGCCAACTGTCCCGTATTAGCCGGGACATCCCGTATTTTGGGCTAAATTAGTCTGTCCTGTACGGGACCGCCCTTGTCACGTATTAGTAGGGTTGCCAACTTCCTCACTCCCAAATACGGGGCAAAGGGTGACGTCACCGCCCAGCGCCCCACGTGACCTCACCCAGCCAGTGGCCACGTGCTTCCGCTCCACCAATGGCGGCCGCCCGGCCTGGGAGCACATGGCCGCTGGCTGGGTGAGGTCACGTGGGGCACGGGGCGGTGACGTCACCTTGTCTCGTATTTGGGAGTGAGGAAGTTGGCAACGCTAGTGACTGGTGAGGAGCTTGTGCACATCTGAAACTTCCCATTCTGGTCCATTCAGAGGTGGGTGGGGGGGGGGGGCGGACTGGTGTGGGAGAGCGGGCTGGTGGGGGGATGGACTGGTGTGGGGGGGCGCGCTGTTGGGGGGGTGGGCTGGTGTGGGGGGGGGTGGACTGGTGTGGGGGGGGTGGACTGGTGTGGGGGGGGCGTGCTGTTGGGGGGGTGGACTGGTGTGGGGGTGGACTGGTTTGGGGGATGGACTGGTGGGGGGGATGGACTGGTGTGGGGGATGGACTGTTGGGGGTGGCGGGCTGGTGGGGGTGGGGGTGGACTGGTGTGGAGGGGTGGACTGGTGGGAGGGTGGGCGGGTGTCGGGTGTCATATCACAGCTGTACAAGACATTGCCTAGTCCACGTTTGGAGTATTGTGTAGGAAGGAACTGCAGATGCTGCTTTAAACCGAAGATAGACACAAAAATCTGGAATAACTCAGCAGGACAAGCAGCTCTCTGGAGAGAAGGAATGGGTGACGTTTCGGGGTCGAGACCCTTCTTCAGACTGAAGAAGGGTCTCGACCCAAAACCTCATCTATTCCTTGGGAGTATTGTGTTCAGTTTTGGTCACTCTGTTGTAGGAAAGATGTTGTTACGCTGGAAAGGACACAGAGATGTTTACAAGGATGTTGCCCGTCGTGAGGGCCTGAGCTGTAGGGTAGAGCTGGATGTTGCCCGTGGTGAGGGCCTGAGCTGTAGGGTAGAGCTGGATGTTGCCCGTCGTGAGGCCTGAGCTGTAGGGTAGAGCTGGATGTTGCCCGTCGTGAGGCCTGAGCTGTAGGGTAGAGCTGAATGTTGCCCGTGGTGAGGGCCTGAGCTATAGGGTAGAGCTGGATGTTGCCCGTGGTGAGGGCCTGAGCTGTAGGGTAGAGCTGGATGTTGCCCGTCGTGAGGCCTGAGCTGTAGGGTAGAGCTGGATGTTGCCTGTCGTGAGGCCTGAGCTGTAGGGAGAGTTTAAGCAGGTTAGGACTTTATTCCTAGGATCACAGGAGGATGAGGGGTGATCTTATAGAGGTGTATAAGATCGTGAGAGGAATAGATCAGGTAAATACAGAGACTTTTATCCAGCGTAGGGCAATCAAGAACTGGAGGACACAGGTTTAAGGTGAAGGGGGAAAGATTGAATAGGAACCCGAGGGGCAACTTTTTTTTTACACAAAGGGCAGTGGGTAAATGGAATGAGCTGCTGGAGGAGGTAGTTGAGGCAGGGACTATCACAACATTTTGTTTTAAATGGACAAGTACGTGGATGGATTGGGTCTAGAGGGATATGAACCAAACACAGGCAGGTGGGTTAGTTGAGGCATGTTAGTAGATGGGACAGATAGACACAAAATGCTGAAGTAACTCAGTGGGTCAGGCAGCATCTGTGGAGAAAAATAATAGGTGAAGTTTCAGGTCGGTACCCTTCTTCAGACCCAAAACGTCACCTATTCTTTTTCTACAGAGATGCAGCCTGACCTGCTGAACTACTCCAGAATTTTGTGTCTATCTTCCAGTATAAACCAGTTCCCACCCACACATTTTGGCAGATGGGGCATGTTGGTTGGCATGGGCAGGTTGGGCCGAAGGGCCTGTTTCCACGCTGTGTGGCAGCGTGCTGCTGACCAGAGGTAAATGGTCTTTTTCATTCTTGTTTTTCAGCTTAAAACCGACCAGAGCCCCAGTGACGGTCCAACCTGTGGCCTCCTTGCCGCCTCGAGGTAAGTACTCAGAGTTGTCCAGCCCATTGAAGTCGCAGGTATTTATTCACAAAATGCTGGAGTAACTCAGCAGGTCAGGCAGCATCTCAGGAGAGAAGGTCCCATTCCCAGTCTGACCTTTCTGTCATGGGCCTCCTCCAGTGCCATAGTGAGGCCCACCGGAAATTGGAGGAACAGCACCTCATATTTCGCCTGGGCAGCTTGCAACCCAATGGTATGAACATCGACTTCTCCAACTTTAGATAGCTCCTCTGTCCCTCTCTTCCCCTCCTCCTTCCCAGATTTCCCTCTATCTTCCTGTCTCCACCTATATCCTTCCTTTGTCCCGCCCCCCTGACATCAGTCTGAAAAATGGTCTCGACCCAAAACGTCACCCATTCCTTCTCTCCCGAGATGCTGCCTGACCTGCTGAGTTACTCCAGCATTTTGTGAATAAATACCTTCCATTTGTACCAGCATCTGCAGTTATTTCCTTATACAGCCCATTGAAGTCGGCGAGTTCCGTTCAGCTATTTTGGTGCTCAGTGATTATGGTTGCAAAGAGAGTCTGGAGAGGTTTGCAGGGGTCCCCATCACGATTTATTCCGAGCAGCTCCGTCACAGAGGACTCTGTGATCTACGGACTGTTCCCAGGGACGCATTCAGAGACTGCCATCGAGTGCTGCTGGATGGTCATCAACTCGGTGAAAGACGCTCGTTGGTCTGCCTGAGCTTTGTTGACCTCCCAGCGGAGCGAGCTGTCCGTGGGGGGATGTTGCTGACTGGGCCCGCTGCAGACTGCAGGAGTACGCATTTACATACTTGAAAGACAATCCATGATTACAGTCGATCTATTTACAGATACATGATAAGGGAATAACCTTTTGTGGAAGGTAAGGCCACCCACTGAGTCTATGTAAACCAGCGATCCCCACACATTAGCACTATCCTACAAACACCAGGGACAATTTACAATTTTACCGAAGCCGATTAATCTACAAACCTGTGCGTCCTTGGAGTGTGGGAAGAAACTGGAGCACCCGGAGAAAACCCACACAGTCACATGCAGAACGTACAAACTACATACAGACAGCACCCGTAGTCGGGATGGAACCCGGGTCTCTGGCGCTGTGAGGCAGCAACTCTACCGCTGCGCCACCGTGCCGCCCAGTAGTCTTTCTTTTGCCGGCTTGTTCTTCACTGGTTTTCAACATACTTTTTAATTTCATTTTCCCAAATCCAGTTATCGAGGACCCAATATACAGCGTCACCACAAAAGCAACAAAGTCACGACCACCAGATGAGTACAATGCCGGGTAAGGTTTGGATTGTAATGAGACTAATGAGACTGTCAGAGTTTACAAGAATCATCCCAGCAATGAGTGGGTTGGCATTTGATGGGCGTTTGTCGGCACTGGGCCTGTACTCGTTGGAGTTTAGAAGGATGGGGGGGGACCACATTGAAACATACAGAATAATGAAAGGCATAAATAGAGTGGATGTGGAGAGGATGTTTCCATGGGTGGCAGAGTCTAGGACCAGAGGGCACAGCCTCAGAATTAAAGGGCGCTCTTGCAGAAAGAAGGTGAGGAAGAACTTTAGTCAGATGGTGAATCTGTGGAACTCATTGCCAAGTCAGTGGATATTTTTAAGGCAGAGATAGACAAATTTGTGATTGGAACGGGTGTCAAGGGTTATGGGGAGAAGCCAGGAAAATGGGATTATGTGGCAGAGGTCAGCCATGATTGAAGGGCGGAGTGGACTCGATGGGCCGAATGGCCTAATTCTACTCCTATAACTTGTAATGAACAGTTAGAGTAAAACGTCATGTATTGGACAGTGATCCATCTGATTTACTGACAGAGTTGAGGGAAGTGCTGGTTTTGTCAGAACATCCTTCATTCTCCATTTGTTTCCACTATTCTCCCCAAGTTTAGTTTAAATATACAGCGCAGAAACAGGCCCTTCGGCCCACCGGGTCCGCGCCGACCAGCGATCCCCGCTCATTAACACTATCCTACACAGACGAGGGTCAATCTTACATTTACACCAAGCCCATTAACCTACAAACCTGCACGTCTTTGGAGTGTGGGAGGAAACCGAAGATCTTGGAGAAAACCCACGGAGTTCACAGAGAGAACGTACAAACTCCATACAAACAGCACCTGCCGAGTTACTCCAGCATATTGTGCCATAATCAACGTCTCCCTGTAGCTCACACCCTCTAATCCTGGCAACGTCCTCATAAAGTCAGGCAGCATCTGTGGAGAACATGGATAGGTGACGTTTCACAGAGTGCTGGAGTAACTCAGCGGGTCAGGCAGCATCTGTGGAGAACGTGGATAGGTGACGTTTCACAGAGTGCTGGAGTAACTCAGCAGGTCAGCCAGCATCTCTGCAGAACATCGAGGGGTGACGTTTCAGGTTTGGACCCTTCTTCGGACTCAGAGGTCTAAAGACAGACCCTGACAAAATGTCACCTATCCATGTGCTCCAGAGACGCTGCCTGACCCATTGCAGCACTTTGATGCCAGCATCTGCAGTTCCATGGAGGTGTACGATGTGTTTGTAGAGCAATCACGGCCAGTCTGAAGTAAATGGACCAACGTGGTGATGTTTTGGTTCGGGACCCTTCTTCAGACAATCTGTTCAGACGTCAGTCTGAAGAAGGGTCCTGTAACCCTGTGCGTTGCCAGCCCAGCGGTTGGGAACCTGGACATTGGCCATGAACCAAACGTTGGGAGGGATCGAGGTCACGGTGTTTTGCTGTCTGTCCTCAGCTACAGTCCAGACATGAAGGTGGCGACGTTCGTGAAGGACGCCAACGTGGGCTTGCAGCTAGCGGGAGGCAATGACGTCGGCATATTTGTGTCTCGGGTCCTCGATGAAAGCCCTGCCGCCCGGCAGGGAATCCAGACAGGAGATCAGATCCTAAAGGTGAGAGAACATGAAGTTCCTGATTATCACTGTACATTACATGGGTGGCACGGTGGCGCAGCGGTAGAGTTGCTGCCTTACAGCGAATGCAGCGCCGGAGACCCGGGTTCCATCCCGACTACGGGCGCTGTTAGTATGGAGTTTGTACATTTACCTGCGTGGGTTTTCTCCGAGATCTTCGGTTTCCTCCCACACTCCAAAGGCGTGTGGGTTTGTAGGTTAATTGGCTTGGTAAATGTAAAAATAAATTGTCCCTAGTGGGTATAGGATGGTGCTAGTGTACGGGGATCGCTGGTCGGCGCGGACCCGGTGGGCTGAAAGGGCCTGTTTCCGCGCTGTATCTCTAAAATTAGACACACAGCTTGGAAACAGGCCCTTCGGCCCACCGAGTCCGTGCCGACCAGCGATCACCCCGTACACTGGCACTATCCTACAAACACTAGGGACAATTCACAATTTTTACAGAAACAAATTAACCTACAAAACTGCACGTCTTTGGAGTGTGGGGGGGAACCGGAGAACCCGAAAGAAACCCACGTGGTTGCAGGGAGAACGTACAAACAGCACCCGTAGTCGGGATCGAACCTAGGCCTCGCAGATACAGTACCAGTGTACAGCAGTCGTACACTGAGACAGTGAACAGTCTCCAGGTATGGGGCCATTTTCAAGTCCCAGTTGGTGTGGGTGCAGGGATCTTAACCTGACCATTGTCAGGGCTCCTGAATTGAATTGAATTGAATAAGTTTATTGGCCAAGTATATACACATACAAGGAATGTGCCTTGGTGCTCCGCTCGCAAGTAACAACACGAACATACAATAAACAATTAAGAATAAAGCATAAAACATTAAAACATTAATAATAAAATATTATCGTTTAAACATGTGAGCGAAATAAGACGACAGACTTTTGGTTGTTGAGTAGAGCTACTGCTCACGGACAAAAGCTGTTTTTATGTCTGGCTGTGGCTGCTTTGACAGTCCGGAGTCGCCTTCCAGAGGGAAGTGTTTCAAAGGGTTTGTGGCCAGGGTGAGAGGGGTCACAGGTGAGAGGGGTCAGAGGTGAGAGGGGTCAGAGGTGAAAGTGGTCACAGATGAGAGTGGTCACAGGTGAGAGGGGTCACAGGTGAGAGGGGTCACAGGTGAGAGGGGTCACAGGTGAGAGGGGTCACAGATGAGAGGGGTCAGAGGTGAGAGGGGTCACAGGTGAGAGGGGTCAGAGATGAGAGGGGTCAGAGGTGAGAGGGGTCACAGATGAGAGGGGTCACAGGTGAGAGGGGTCACAGGTGAGAGGGGTCACAGGTGAGAGGGGTCAGAGATGAATAAAATCCCCCCTTGACCGACAATTGCAAAGATGATGATTTACGTTTTCACTAAACCACTCAACGGTTGATTCTCTTTCCCTGAACAGGTGAACAACGTCAGTTTCCAAAACGTCACGCGTGAGGAGGCAGTGCTGTTCATGTTGGACATTCCCAAAGGGCAGCCGGTGGAGATCAGAGCTCAGCGGAAGGAGGATAGTGAGTGGGAAACTCTTGCCTTCTGCATGTGTCAGAGTAACTACTTCTCCTGCCCAACCAGAGGGCTGACCCTTGCGGGCGTGTCTGTGATTCCCAGCCTCGAACTGCCCCTCAGCAAAGAGCTCTCTATCTGGAAGCCAGCCCAAGCCACGAGATTCACACCACCATCCCAGCAGCAAGGCCACTAGACCAGTTCAGTTCAGTTTAGTTCATTGTCACTTGTACCGAGGTGCAGTGAAAAGCTTTTGTTGCGCGCTAACCAGCTAGCGGAAAGACAATACGTGATTCCAATCAAGCCATTTACAGTGTACAGATACATGATAAGGGAATAACGTTTAGTGCAAGGTAAAGCCAGCAAAGTCCGATCAAGGATAGTCCGAGGGTCACCAAAGTGGTAGATAGTAGTTCAGCTCTGCTCTCTGGTTGTGGTAGGATGGTTCAGTTGCCTGAAAACAGCCCCGGGAAGAAACTGTCCCTGAATCTGGAGGTGTGCGTTTTCACATTTCTGTACCTCTTGCCCGATGGGAGAGGGGAGAAGAGGCAGTGACCGGGGTGAGACTGGTCCTTGATTATGTTGCTGGCCTTGCCGAGGCAGTGTGAGGTGTAGATGGAGGCGATGGAAGGGAGGTTGGTTTGTGTGATGGTCTGGGCTGTGTTCACAATTCGCTGCAATTTCTTACGGTTTTGGATGGAGTTGTTCCTAAACTGTGCTGTGATGCATCCTGATGGACTGCTTCCTACGGTGCTAGGGGACACCTGGCTCTACACTGGATGCCATGTGCAGCGGAGTGGGTGATCGCAGGTACAGGAGCTCAGGCTGCCCTTCCTCCCCATGACTGTGAGTTCCTTCATTTTCCACTTAGTTTAGTTTAGTTTAGAGATACAACGCAGATACAGGCCGATCGACCTATCAGCGGTCCCCGCACACTAACACTATCCTACACACACTAGGGGCAATTTACAGTTGTACCAAGCCAATTGACCTACAAACCTGCACGTCTTTGGAGTGCCCTTCTGACAAAGATTGACAGGCACAAAATTCTGGAGTAATTCAGCGGGCCAGGCAGCATCTCTGGAGAGGAGGAAAGGGTGACGTTTCTGATAATAATTAGGTTCCTTTTCCTGAAACATTGACTATTTCTCTCTCCGTAATCTGCTGAGCACTTCCAGCATTTTCTCTTTTTGGTTTGTATTATTCATTGTAGCTGAGGTGTAGATGGAATCGATGGAAGGGAGGTTGGTTTGTGTGCTGGTCTGGTCTGTGTCCACAACTCTCTGTGATTTCTTGTGCCCTTGGATGGAGCTGAGAGAGGCTGGGTTATCGCTAGGGGTTGCCAACTATCTCACTCCCAAATAAGGGACAAGGTGACGTAATCGCCCCATGTGACCTCACCCACTCCCACTCCACCAATGGCGGCCGCCCGGGCCGGGCCTGGGGTTGCTATGCAACCTCCGTTAGGCGGCGCCCAGTACTCCGGCCCTACACTGTCGGGGCCTACACTGTCCGGGCCTACACTGTCCGGGCTTACACTGTCCGGGCTCACACTGTCCGGGCCTACGCTGTCCGGGCCTACACTGTCCGGGCCTACACTGTCTGGGCCTACACTGTCTGGGCCTACAGTGTCCGGGCCCACACTGTCCGGGCCTACACTGTCCAGGGCCCACAGTGTCCGGGCCTACACTGTCCTGGCCTACACTGTCCAGGCCCACACTGTCCGGGCCCACAGTGTCCGGGCCTACACTGTCCGGACCAATTTCTGGGCCAACAGCGTCCGGCTTACACTGTCCGGACCTACAGCGCCCCCCGGGCCTAATACGGGACAAGGGCGGTCACGTAAGGGACAAACCACTTTAGCTCAATATACGGGATGTCCCGGCTGATACGAGTCAGTTAGCAACCCTAGTTATCACGACTATAAAACAATGGGTGCTGTCTTCAATACATTTCACGTTCTGTGGCGAGGGAACAAGAAATACAGATTCCATTCCCAGAACTGTATTTGTTTTTCTTTTTTTAAAAGCGATAATTTGTAATATTTGAATTAAATGTAAGTTGTTGGAAATGGAAGTTCTGCCCACTGTGATTCGCCAGTAGTTTATATAAATACAGACTGATGTCGGACGTCTTTTCTTTCAGTTTATAAGAAAATGATCAACTCCAACGTTGGCGACTCGTTCTATGTGCGAACCCACTTTGACTACGAGATTGAAGGGTCCCAGGACCTGAGCTTCAGGAGAGGCGACGTGTTCCGGGTCATCGATACGATGTACAAAGGGAAGCTGGGATCGTGGTATGCTGTGCGGATTGGAGCGGACATGCGAGAGCAGGAGAGAGGCAGCATCCCCAGCAAGAACAGGTCTGATCCCACCTGCATCTCTCATAGGGTCGCCAACTGTCCCGTGTTAGCCGGGACATCCCGTATTTTGGGCTAAATTGGTTTGTCCCGTAAGGGACCGCCCTTGTCCTGTGTTGGCCCCGGGAGGGCGCTGTAGGCCCGGACAGTGTGGTAGGAAAAAAACTACAGATGCTGGTTAAAATATGTGCCTGCCTTCTGGACAGTGTCGGTGTGGTGCGGACAGTGTAGGCCCCGAGGCTCTGGCGCTGCCTAATGGAGGTTGCCTAGCAAACCATCTCCCAGGTAGCTGGAGTAACTCAGCGGGTCAGGCAGCATCTCTGGAGGGAAGGAATGGGTCTCGACCCAAAACGTCACCCGTTCCTTCTCTCTGGAGATGTTGCCTGACCTGCTGAGTTACCCCAGCTTTTTGTGTCTACCTTTGATTTAAACCAGCATCTGCAGTTTTTTTTCCTACACAACCCGCCTCCCGGCCCGGGCGGCCACCATTGGTGGAGCGGGAGCACGTGGCCGCTGGCTAGGTGAGGTCACATGGGGCGCGGGGTGGTGACGTCACCTTGTCTCGTATTTGAGAGTGCTATAGTTGGCAACCCTAAACACTGTACAAAGTCCAGTCTTAACCATGTGTTTCATTGACCTTTCATCTTTCTGTGGCTCAAGAATTTGCCAATCAATAGTTTTATTTTAGAAACAAGGAACTGTAGATCATGAGGTCATAAGTGATAGGAGCAGAATTAGGCCATTCGGCCCATCAAGGCTACTCCGCCATTCAATAATGGCTGATCTGTCTCTCCTCCCTAACCCCATTCTCCTGCCTTCTCCCCATAACCTCTGACACCCGCACTAATGAAGAATCCATCTACCTCTCCCTTAAAAATATCCATTGACTTGGCCTCCACAGCCTTCTGTGACCAGACGCTGGTTTATACTAAAGATAGACACAAAGTGCTGGAGTAACTCAGCAGGTCAGGCATCATCTCTGGAGAAAAAGAATGGGTGATAATAATAGATACATAGACAATAGGTGCAGGAGGCGGCCATTCGGCCCTTCGAGCCAGCACCACCATTCACTGTGATCGTGGCTGATCATCCACAATCAGTACCCCGTTCCTGCCTTCTCCCCATACCCTTTGACTGCGCTATCTTTAAGAGCTCTATCTAACTCACTTTTGTGAATTGGCCTCCACTGCCTTCTGAGGCAGAGAATTCCACAAATTTACAACTCTCTGGTTGAAAAAGTTTTTCTTCATCTCCGTTCTAAATGGCCGACCCCTTATTCTTAAACTGTGGCCCCTGGTTCTGGACTCCCCCCAACATCGGGAACATGTTTCCTGCATCTACAGCAGCGAGTCCAATCCCTTAATAATGTAATATGTTTCTCTTAGATCCTCTCTCATCCTTCTAAATTCCAGTGAATACAAGCCCAGTCGTTCCATTCTTTCATCATTTGACAGTCCCGCCATCCTGGGAATTAACCTTGTGAATCTACGCTGCACTCCCTCAATAGCAAGAATGTCCTTCCTCAAATTAGGAATTCGGGTCGAGATCCTTCTATCGTCTGAAAGTAGGAGGTAGCCTCAACTACCTCCTCTGGCAGCTCGTTCCACATACACACCACCCTCTGTGTAAAAAGGTTATCCCTCAGGTTCCTATTAAATCTTTCCCTTCTCACCTTAAACTATTGTCCCCCAGTTCTTGATTCTCCTACTCTGAGTAAAAGACTCTGCGCAACTCGACCCTATTTATTCCTCTCGTCATTATGTTCACCTCTGTAAGATTACCCCCCATCCTTCTGCGCTCCAAGGAATGAAGTCTAAGCCTGCTCAACCCCTCCCTGCAGCTCAGACCCTCGAGTCCTGGCAACATCCTCGTAAATATTCTTTGCAATTTTTCCAGCTTAAAGGATCACGAGGTATCAAGTCCCTCGGTTCCAACGACGAGTAGAATATCAGACGCACGTACACAATTAAGGCAGTCAAACTCAGGAGTAATGAATGTGTAATGACTGTGTAATTATGTTTTATTTATAGAGGGAAGGCAGTGTGGTTTATTTCTGTGTATTATGTCAATATATCATGTGGCCAGAGTAAGTAGTCAGACGTCATCACTGTGATCACCGCGCACAGTTTAAATAAACACTGGTGCTAGCCTGAGATCCTGCCATCTGTAACTGTAACAGTAATATATACCGACCCCTGACCACATTTCCAATATTAATTTGTTTTAAATTCATAATCGAGATATCAGCATCTCACCTAGAATCAGGGGCAGTTTCAGGCAACTGAACTGGTCCTGACTTCCCATCTACCTCATTGGAGACCCTCGGACTGTCTTTATTTGGACTTTATCTTGCACTAAACGTTATTCCTTTTATCCTGTAACTGCACTGTGGACGGCTCGATTGTGACCATGTATAGTCCTTCCACTCACTGGATAGCACGCAACAAAAAGACTTTCACTGCAGATAGACACAAAATGTTGGAGTAACTCAGTGGGACAGGTTGCATCTCCGAAGAGAAGGAATGGGTGACGTTTCGGGTCGAGACCCTTCTTGTCTGAAGAAGGGTCTCACCCATTCCTTCTATCCAAAGATGCTGCCTGTCCCGCTGAGTTACTCCAGCACTTTGTGTCTGGCTTCGGTGTAAACCGGCATCTGCAGTTCCTTCCTACACAAGCTTTCACTGTACCTCGGTACACATGCCAATAATAAACGAAACGAAAGATGGCATGGATTCCAGGGAGAGCTAATTGATTAGATACATAATTGACTTGATGGTAGTAAGCAGAGGTTGATGGTGGAAGGCTGTTGTTCAGACTGGAGTAGGGTTGCCAACTTTCTAACTCCCAAATAAGGGACAAAAGGTGACATCACCGCGCGCGCCCCACGTGACCTCACCCAGCCAATGGGCCACGTACTCCCGCTCCACCAATGGCGGCCCCCCGGGCCAGGAGGCGGGTTGCTACGCAACCTCCATTAGGCGAACACACTTGGCCCCGCTCCCCGAACACACTCCGTTAGCCTACAGTGTCTGGGCCTACAGCACCCAGGCCTTCAGTATCCGGGCCTACAGTGCCCGGGCCTACAGTGTCCGGGCCTACAGTGTCCGGGCCTACAGTGTCTGTGCCTACAGTGTCCGGGCCTACAGTGTCCGGGCCTACAGCGGCCCCCGGCCCTACAGTGTCCCGGCCTACAGCACCCCCAGGCCTAATATGGGACAAGGGCGGTCCCGTACGGGACAAACAAATTTAGCACAATGTACGGGATGTCCCGGCTAATGCGGGACAGTTGGCGACCCTAGACTGGAGGCCTGTGACTAGTGGTGTGCCACAAGATTCAGTGCTGTCGTGGGACAATAATCTACCGTGGTGTTTGTTGTTGATCTGTTCCGCGCAGAGCTGAGCAGATCGCCAAGGTTGAAATACAGAAAGTCAGCACCAGCTCGTCGGCCGGCCCGCGGGCAGAGTTCTGGAAGATGCGCGGACTGAGGGGGGCCAAGAAAAACATCCGGAAAAGCAGAGACGACCTTTCAGCCTTGACCATCCAGGGCAAGTTCCCGCCCTACGAAAGGGTGGTGCTGAGAGAAGGTACGGAAACGAGTGAATCAGATGAGAGACACAAAGTGCTGGAGTAACTCAGCGGGTCAGGCAGCATCTGTGGAGAACATGGATAGGTGACGTTTCACAGAGTGCTGTAGTAACTCAGCGGGACAGGCAGCATCTGTGGAGAGAAGGAATGGGTGACGTTACGGGTCGAGACCCTCCAGACTGATTCGGAGTCTGTTCTGTTTTGGACAATTTTAGTTAGCACATCTTCAGTTTTAGTTTTACAGGCGCAGTGTAGAAACAGGCCCTACGGCCCAGCGAGCCCACACTGACCAGCGAGCCCACACTGACCAGCGAGCCCACACTGACCAGCGAGCCCACACTGACCAGCGAGCCCACACTGACCAGCGAGCCCACACTGACCAGCGAGCCCACACTGACCAGCGAGCCCACACTGACCAGCGAGCCCACACTGACCAGCGAGCCCACACTGACCAGCGAGCCCACACTGACCAGCGAGCCCACACTGACCAGCGAGCCCACACTGACCAGCGAGCCCACACTGACCAGCGAGCCCACACTGACCAGCGATTACCCCTACACTAGTTCAACTCGACACACCAGAGACAATTTACAGAAGCTAATTAGCCTACAAACCTGCATATCTTTGAACACTGGTTAGTGCTGCTGGACGGGGTGATCGCTTGTCGATGTGGACTCAGTGGGTGGAAGGGCCTGTTTCCACACTGTATCTCTTAAGTCTAAAGTAAAGCCTAAAACCTCTGATACACGACTGATGTGTCCACAGATGGCCTGAGATTCCTGTCATGTCATAAGTGATAGGAGCAGAATTAGGCCATTCGGCCCATCAAGTCTACTCTGCCATTCACTCATGGTTGATCTTTCTCTCCCACCTGACCCCATTCTCCTGCCTTCTCCCCGTAACCCCTGACACCCGCACTGATCAAGAATCTGTCCATCTCTGCCTTAGAAATATCCACTGACTTGGCCTCCACAGCCTTCTGTGCCAAAGAATTCCACCCTCTGACTAAAGAAATTCCTCCTCATCTCTTTCCTAAAGGAACGTCCTTTAATTCTGAGGCTGTGCCCTCTGGTCCTAGACTCTCCCACTAGTGGAAACATCCTCTCTGCATCCACACTATCCAGGCTTTTCCCTATTCGGTGAGTTTCAATGAGGTCAATGTCTCTCCACAGTTGGGAAGAGTCTCTCAGGGCCGCTACATGGGAGCAGTGTAGATAGAGTTGCCAACTTCCCCACTCGCAAATACAGGACAAGGGGGTGACGTCAGGTGCAGCAGGCAGTGAAGAAAGCGAATGGTATGTTGGCATTCATAGCAAGAGGATTTGAGTTTAGGAGCAGGGAGGTTCTGCTGCAGTTGTACAGGGCCTTGGTGAGACCACACCTGGAGTACTGTGTGCAGTTTTGGTCTCCTAACCTGAGGAAAGACGTTCTTGCCTTAGAGGGAGTACAGAGAAGGTTCACCAGATTGATCCCTGGGATGACGGGACTTACATATGAGGAAAGACTAGATAGACTGGGCTTGTACTCACTGGAATTTAGAAGACTGAGGGGGGATCTTATAGAAACATATAAAATTCTTAAGGGGTTGGAGAGGCTCGATGCGGGAAGATTGTTCCCGATGTTGGGGAAGTCCAGAACCAGGGGTCACAGCTTAAGGATAAGGGGGAAGTCTTTTAGGACCGAGATGAGAAAACATTTCTTCACACAGAGAGTGGTGAGTCTGTGGAATTCTCTGCCACAGAAGGTAGTTGAGGCCAGTTCATTGGCTATATTTAAGAGGGAGTTAGATGTGGCCCTTTTTGCTAAAGGGATCAGGGGGTATGGAGAGAAGGCAGGTACAGGCTACTGAGCTGAATGATCAGCCATGATCATATTGAATGGCGGTGCAGGCTCGAAGGGCCGAATGGCCTACTCCTGCACCTATTTTCTATGTTTCTATGTTTCTATGTCACCGCCCCGCGCCCCACGTGACCTCACCCAGCCAGCGGCCACGTGCTCTCGCTCCACCAATGGCAGCCGCCATTGGTGGAGCGGGAGCACGTGGCCCGCTGGCTGGGTGAGGTCACGTGGGGCGCGGGGCGGTGACGTCACTCTTTGTCCCTTATTTGGGAGTGAGGAAGTTGGCAACCCTACTAATACGTGACAAGGGCGGTCCCGTACAGGACAAACTAATTTAGCCCAAAAGGATGACACGATACGGTGAGATCTTGGCTCAGTTACATCACTAAACTAAAAATACAAACTTCCTTTTATTCCAGAAAGTGTCATATTCACCCCTTGCTATTTATTGTGCACTCAATGTTTTCTTTTGTGTGTGTTGCAGCCAGTTATAAAAGACCTGTGGTGATACTTGGACCAATTTCAGACATCGCTACTGAGAGGCTGGCCAGTGAGATGGCCGGCCAGTTCGAACTTGCCCGTGAGTTCTCGTTGACTCCGTAGGAAGGAACCGCAGGTGCTGGTTTAAACTGAAAGTTGACACACACAAAATGCTGGAGTAACTCAGCGGCTCAGGCAGCATCTCCGGAGAGAAGGAATGGGTGACTTTTTGGGTCGGGACCCTTCTTCAGGATCAGTCTGATGATGGTTCTCGACCCGAAACGTCACCCATTCCTTCTCTCCAGAGATGCTGCCTGACCTGCTGAGTTACTCCAGCTTTTTGTGTGTGTCTTCAGTTCTCATTGCATCCTGCAGGTTGCACTCATCCTGATGTTTTGTTTTGTGGCAGAATCACTCTGACCCTTGCCTTGAGCAGAGATGTTACAAGAGGAACTAGGGGTTGCCAACTATCTCACTCCCAAATACGGGACAAAGGGTGACGTCACCGCCCCGCGCCCCACGTGACCTCACCCAGCCAGCGGCCACGTGCTCCCGCTCCACCAATGGCGGCCGCCCGGGCCAGGAGGCGGGTTGCTACGCAACTTCCGTTAGGCGAACACACTCCGTTAGCCTCACTGTCCCGGCCGACGGCGGCCCCCGGGCCTAATACGGGACAAGGGCGGCCCCGTACGGAACAAACCAATTTAGCCCAAAATTACAGGACGTCCCGGCTAATACGGGACAGTTGGCAACCCTAAGAGGAACCCACATACGAGCTGTGAAATAAACCTTTTATGACACTTGTCAGATCAGTTTATTGTGTGTGGGGCTGTGGAGGCCAAGTCAATGGATAATTTTAGGTTCTTGATTAGTAAGTGTGTCAAGGGTTACAGGGAGAAGTCAGGATAACGGGTTGAGAGGGAAAGGTAGATTAGACCCGATTGAATGGATTTGATGGACGTCCACACAATAAACTGACCTGACAAGGATGATAAACGGTTTTTCTAACATCTTTTAATAATAATAATAATAATAACTTTATTTATATTGCACTTTTCACATAGCCCTAAGTGCTTTCCACAAAAACAAACTCATGTCTAAACAAAGATACAATTTAAAACAGTAAAGACATAGGCTATTAATATCATACAAGGCACAGATTTATATAAAAATATAAAATGTAAAATGTAAAATTGAGAGTGTAAAAAGACAAACAAAGTAAAATCAGTTAAAAGCTTGATTAATAAGATATGTTTTTAGCGGCCGGCCGTTTAAAGCTGCCAGCTAGAGGGGTATCTCGTGGCCCTGGGTTGGGTATTCCACAGCTTAGGGGTGCAGTTGAAAAAGGCTACTTTGCCAATTTTTTAATAGCTGTGGCGTTTTGTGGCTAACAGGCCAACGTCAGTGGACCTGAGCGCTCAAGTAGGGGAGGAGGGACTCTGTAAGATCTGCTCAGTAAGATAAGGTAAGTGTTCTGTCGGAGAAGCCGGATCTCTGGCGCTGTGAGGCAGCAACTCTACTGCTGTTTCACCGTGCCAACCCCCCGGTCCTACTCCCTTCACTTATCTTTCTGCACCTTTTCCCCCTTGCACACCATTGACTGTGGCACTTGGTTGTACTATGGTTAATGGGGATGGGAAGACGTGACGAGAGGTGGGGTCATGTTGGAGGTGATTGGAAATGTACGATAGGCTAACGGAATCGAGGGGTAGGGGGAGAAAGCGGGAACGGGGTATTGATTATGGATGATCAGCCATGATCATATTGAATGGCGGTGCTGGCTCGAAGGGCCGAATGGCTTACTCCTGCACCTATTCTCAACGTTTCTATCACCGTGGTCCACTGACCTCTCACTGATCCTGCAACATGTCCGTTTTAGAAACAGTGCCAAGGAATTCCGAGGAAGGTTCATCGTCCATCATCAGACTTGAAACCGTGCGGCTCATCTCCGAAAAGGTAAGGCGACCGAGCCACCGTTGCTCACCGTTACTACACACTGAGGCGGCACGTGCGCGCAGCGGTAGAGTTGCTGCCTGACAGCGAATGCAGCGCCGGAGACCCGGGTTCCATCCCGACTACGGGTGCTGTCTGTACGGAGTTTGTACGTTCTCCCCGTGACCTGCGTGGGTTTTCTCCGAGATCTTCGGTTTCCTCCCACACTCCAAAGACGTGCAGGTTTGTAGGTTAATTGGCTTGGTAAATGTAAAAATTGTCCCTAGTGTGTGTAGGATAGTGTTAGTGTGCGGGAATCGCTGGTCGGCGCGGACACTGTGGGCCGAAAGGGCCTGTTTCCGCGCTGTATCTCTAAACTAAACTAAAAAGCTAAACTAAGCTCATCACAGGTGCATTCCACCCCTCATCTCGAAGTCTCGGCAAAGCCAAACCTCGCTCCATGTTCAAACAGATGAGATGGCACCATGTTAAAGGAAGGACTAGACCAAGTGGACCTGTTGGGCCCAAACCTCTCCTGCATTGGTGCAGCACCCTCTCCACCCCCTTCAGTAGATGGGGTTAAAGGAGATGCCCGTGATCGTCTGTCTCACCTGGAAGGTCTGCCGGGGCCCTTGGGTGGAGCTGAAGGAGGAGATGGAGGGACAGGTGTTGCCTCTCTTGAGGTTGGTACCTGGGGAGGGGGTGGTTTGGATGGGAAGAGTGCACCAAGAGGTTGCAGAGGGAACGGCCTCTGCAGAAGGCAGGAAGGAATGGGGATGGGAAGATGTGACTGGTGGTGGGATCATGTTGGAGGTGATTGGAATGGCGGAGAATGATGCATTGAGAACGGAGGTCAGTGGGGGAAGGTTGAGGACCAGGGGAACTCTATCCAGGTTCCATCTGGGGGAAGGAGGAGAGAGAGCAGAACTATGGGAGACTGAGGAGACATGGGTGGGGGATCCATCTACGACAACAGGGGGGAAAACCATGTTTACTAAAGAAAGAAGCCATCTTGGATGACCTGTAATGGAGAGCATCTCCTGGGGAGCTGATGCAGCGAAACTGAGAGTAGGAGCAACACATGTTTGCAAGGGACAGGGTGGGAGGAGGTAGTGCAGATAATTGTGTGAGTTGTAGGTATGTAGTGGACGTCAATTGATAGTCTATCCCCTGCCAGGAGGCCGAGTGATCAAGAAAGGGAAAGGTGCAGCACGGTGGCACAGCGGTAGAGTCGCTGCCTCAGAGCACCAGAGACCCGGGTTCCATCCTGACCACGGGCGCTGTCTGTACGGAGTTTGCACGTTCTCCCCGTGACCTGCGTGGGTTTTCTCCACTTTACTCCCATGTTCCAAAGACGTGCAGGCGTAACCCAGACACACTTTAAAGGTGGTAAAGAAAGTATATTGCTACTACTAAATGATTAAATATGATACAGTCGATTCCAATGCCAATTTGTATACACATGATCCCAATGCACCACCAGGAGGTGCCTTGCCTACGGTCTGTCTGCCGTTTTTCTGTTATTTTTGGTACGTTTTAAAAGTTGGTGTAAATGTTCTCTGGTTTGTTTTATGTGGGGTGGGGGGGGGGGGGGGAGGGGGTAGGGGGAGATTTTTCAATCTCTCACCTTGCCCGAGATGCGTTTAATTTCCGGATCGTATCTCCGGTCGCTCTGCGGCCTAACATCACGGAGCTGGCGGCCTAGCCTGGGATTGACCTTGAGCTTCACTGCGGGCCACGGACTTACCATCAGAGCCGATTCCTCGCCTGGGATCGACGCCCCAACCGCGGTCTCAGACTTAACATCAAGCAGCTCGCGGTCTCGGGTTGAGACCGATGTCGGGAAGCTCCAAAGCCGCACGAGGTTCGACAAGCCCCGACCCGGGGTAGATCGGCCGGCACGAGGGAGCTGAGATCCCCCCTCCCCCCCCCCCCGATGTAGGACCTGGATCGCCCCGATGAGGAAGGCCCGGCCGCCGGCTACGGGAGTCAAGATCATCCCGTCAACAGAAGGTTCGAGGCCCCCGACCGCTGGAGGACAAAGAAGGGAGAGATTGAACTGTTTTTCGCCTTCCATCCCCGCGAGGAATGTGGAGGAGTCACTGTGGTGGATGTCCAACTTAAAATGTATTTTGTGTGTCCTGTTGCTTTCTATTGGTATGACGGTATGGCAAATGAAGTTCCTCGTCTGTTGCAAAACATACTTGGCTAATAAAGTATGATTGTGATTTTCAGAACAAGCACGGACTACTTGACATCACACCTACCGCCATCGAGCGTCTGAACTACGTGAAGTGGTACCCCATCGTGGTGTTCTTCAACCCCGAGAACAAGCAGGAGGTGAAAGCCATGCGGCAGCACCTCTCTCCCCAGTCACGGAAAAGCTCCAAGAGTCTGTACACCCAGGCTGTCAAGCTGAGGAAACACTGGGCCCACCTCTTCACAGGTACTGTCACACACGAGATACTTCCATCCAATGCTTCATCAAAACATCCCCACCACCAGAGTCTAAGATTGCACTCTGCTAGAAACAAGTGTAAATGCTGGTTTACACAAAGGACACAAGGTGACTGGAGTAACTCAGCAGGTCAGGCCGCATGTGTGAAGGACATGGATTGGTGACGTTTCGGGTTGAGTCCGAAGAAGGGTCTTAGTCTGAATCTGAAGAACGTCACCTATTCATGTTCTCCAGAGATGCTGCCTGACCCGCTGAGTTACTCCAGCACTCTGTGAAACATCACCTATCCATGTTCTCCACAGATGCTGCCTGACCCGCTGAGTTACTCCAGCACTCTGTGAAACGTCACCTATCCATGTTCTCCACAGATGCTGCCTGACCCGCTGAGTTACTCCAGCACCCTGTGAAACGTCACCTATCCATGTTCTCCACAGATGCTGCCTGACCCGCTGAGTTACTCCAGCACCCTGTGAAACGTCACCTATCCATGTTCTCCACAGATGCTGCCTGACCCGCTGAGTTACTCCAGCACTCTGTGTCACAGTATGGCATACCAATAGCAGATGGGCTTAAGGCGAGAGGAGAAAGATGTAAAAGGGACCCGAGGGGCAAGGTTTTCACACAGAGGGCGTGCGTGTTTGGAACAAGCTGCCTGTGAGAAGTGATGGAGACGGATTCACCAATGACATTTAAGACACCTGGACGGGCATGTGGTTAGGAGAGGTTTGGAGGGATATGGCCAGGCACTGACAAGTAGGACTAGTCTGAAGAGGGGTCTCGACCCGAAACGTCACCTATCCATGTCCTCCAGAGATGCTGCCTGACCCGCTGAGTTACTCCAGCATTTTGTGTCTACCTTAGGACTAGCTCAGTTAGGCAACGTGCTCAGCGTGGATGTGTTTGTGTGAAGGACCAGTTTCAGTGCTGTATGACTCTACGATCAGCTGCAGTACAACAGCTGGTATCGGTGATAGTTCCCCTTTTTCCAATTTAGTGAAGATTGGAGTCATTGAAGCACCCCAGGACCGTACAACCTCTCCAAAGTGAAAAGACAGAATTCATCCCAGCTCTGCTGTCTACATCAGCTATTTGGAGATGTTTGTTCTACCGGGCCATTGCAAAGAGAAACTGTGGAGGCCTCAGAGATACCATTAGAGGGACAGGCTTTCAGGAACAGCGAGATAAATTGGGTGCTGCAACCTCAAGGACATATCTCACACACATTACAGTGATGTAGAAAGATATTTAACTGGTTAAAGAAAGTAAGTCCAGAATATTTCAGATATGGCAGGTCAGGACTTAAGATTCCAGATTCCAGATTCCGTTTAATTGTCACATGTACCAACTAGGTACAATAAGGTACAGTGAAATTTGAGTTACCATACAGCCATACTAGGTGAAAAGCAACAAGACATAAAGTAAAATTTAACATAAAGATCCACCACAGCGGATTCCACATTCCTCACTTAAAGCAATTTTTGAACAAATATCCTCGAGTCATAACGTCATACAGTGTGGAAACAGGCCCATCGCTCCAACATGCCCACACTGACCTGGGTGTCAAGGGTTATGGGGAGAAGGCAGGATAAATGGGGTTAAGAGGGAGAGATAGATCAGCCTTGATTGAATGGCGGAGTAGACTTGATGGGCCGAATGACCTAATTCTGCTCCTATCACTTCTGACCAACACACCCCATCTACACGAGTCCCACCTGCCTGCATTTGGTCCATATCCCTCTAAACCTGTCCTATCCATGTTCCTGTTTAATTGCTTCTTACACATTGCAATGGTCCCTGCCTCAACTACCTCCTCCGGCAGTTCATTCCGTACACCCACCACCCTCTGTGTGGAAAAGTTACCCCCCAGGTTCCTGTTAAATCTTTCCATATCGGGAAACATTTCATCCCACGAAGGTGAGTGGTTCAGGCCAGAACAGTGCACATCGAGAACAGAACAGAACAGACACGAGGAACTGCAGATGCTGGAATCTTCAGCAAAAAACAAATGCAGGAGGAACTCAGCGGGTCAGGTGGCATTTGACCCGTCTGAAAAATGGTCCCGACCAGAAATGTTGTCTCCATTCCCTCCACAGATGCTGCCTGACCCTCTGAGTTCCTCCAGCACTTTTGTGTGTCACTTATAAACAATGTTGTGCACCCATTCTCCTGAAAGGAAGAGGCCAAATAATATGAATGCCTTCCTCTCCTTGAGATTCTGATATAGTTGTACATATTAGTAATGAGACAGGAATTTCTAGTGTAGGAAAATAACTGCAGATGCTGGTACAAATCAAAGGTATCACAAAATGCTGGAGTAACTCAGCAGGTCAGGCAGCATCTAGGAGAGAGGGAATGGGTGATGAATGGAAAATTCTTGTGATCAGTTTCCAATCAATGAGACTACACTGGGACACTACGTCCAAGCAGGATGATTCTTTTTAAACCGTCAACCAATGGGCGTAGACTCATTCCTATTCTAGTTGTAATGTTATGGATTTTTTTTCCAGGTACAATAAACCTGAATTCTGGTTCAAGTGCATGGTACGAAGCCTTGAAAGCAACAATCAAAGAGCAGCAGACCCAGCCAGTGTGGTTTCCTGAAGAGAAGGTACTTGCTTTTGTAATGATTTTGTCTCATGTTTATCATTTCATAAGTGATAGCAGCAGAATTAAGCCATCGAGTCTACTCCGCCATTCAATCATGGCTGATCTATCTCTTTCCCCTAACCCCGTTTTCCTGCCTTCTCCCCATAACCCGACACCTGTACTAATACAGTAATCTAAGCATGATGGCGCAGTGGTAGAGTTGCTGCCTTCCAGCGAATGCAGCGCCGGAGACCCGGGTTCCATCCCGACTACGGGCGCTGTCTGTACGGAGTTTGTACGTTCTCCCCGGTTTCCTCCCACACTCCAAAGACGTACAGGTATGTCGGTTAATTGGCTTGGTAAATGTAAAAATTGTCCCTAGTGGGTGTAGGATAGTGTTAATTTGCGGGGATCGCTGGTCGACGCGGACTTGGTGGGCTGAAAAGGCCTGTTTCCGCGCTGTGTCTCCAAACTGAACTAAACTAAACTAATCAAGAATCTATCTCTGCCTTAAAAATATCCGATTCATCGTTTGCCTTGTATTTCAGAGTGAAGAGCCAGGGAATGAAGACATGGAGCTGCTGAACCGATCGAACAGTATGAGCATGGACTACCTGAGCTGTGATGAGAGCAGAGCCACCAGTGATTATGAGGACACAGATGCAGAAGGTGGGGCTTACACCGACACTGAAATGGACGATCGTCTGGACAGGCCGGCCATCACTCGCTCCTCTGAACCCAGCAGGACCGAAGCGTCTGAAATGTCCACCGCAGATGATGTGTACAGTACACTACCGACCCACACGGTCGCACAGGTACGTCAAACCGTGGACGGTTAACCATGGAAGGGCGGCGCGGTGGCACAGCGGGTAGAGCTGCTGCCTCACAGCGCCAGAGTCCCGGGTTCCATCCTGACTACAGGTGCTGTCTGTATGGAGTTTGTACATAGGTTATAGTTTCTACGTTCTCCCTGTGACCTGCATGGGTTTTCACCGAGACCTTCGGTTGCCTCCCACACCCCAAAGACGTACAGGTTTGTACAGGAGTATCGGTATAAATGTAAATTGTCCCTAGTGTGCGTAGGGTAGTGTTTATGTGCGGGGATCGCTGGTCGGTGCGGACTCAGTGGGCCATAGTAAGTGCGAAACAGAGGAACAGAACAGCCTTACATTCCATCAATTGCGGGTTTGAACGCGGGTCTCTTAACCTACTCTTGGTCAGTGGATAACATTGCCTTGGAGCCAGTGTTAACAAATTCACGGATTTGGGCACAGGGATTTCCGCAGTAATTAAATGTGAATACTTCTAATGCCGTTCTAGTTCTTGGAGTAGAATTAGGCTATTCAGCCCATCGAGTTAACTCTGCCATTCAATCATGGCTGATCTATCTCTCCCTCTCAACCCCATTCCCCTGCCTGTTGTAGTTGGTGCAATGCTCTTGTTTACTCTATGTGTGTGTGTCTGCTCCAACAGGTGAAACCTCAGGGTCAGTACAGAGATCCTTATTACACCAGGTAAGTGTCCAGATTCTGTGAGTCCATAAACCAGTGTGCAATCATCTTGATTATTGGGATCAGTGCCTGACGTTTGGCAAGGCCCCAATGGGCTCGAGGGCATCCCCGCTCTGTAATTCTGACTCTTTGTGGCAGTTTGCTGACCCCAAACTAATGCACATTATCAATACGTTGTAGGAGCAGAATTAGGCCATTCAACCCATCAAGTCTCCCCTGCCATTCAATCATGGCTGATCTATCTTTCCCACTCAATCCCAGTCTCCTGCTTCTTAGAACAAAGTCATTTTTCTGCTAGATTTTACAAAGTAATGTAGTGCTTCCAAAATATTAAATTGCATCATTTAGAGACTTTGTAAATAAATGAGTCTTTCTTTTTTTACCATATAAACTGGCTGCACATGTGATTGTATTAATATATCGTAGTTCAAAACACTTCACTGGATGTGAAATGCTTTGAATTATCTTGAGGTCTAATGCTTATATGCATGCAGATTACTTACTTAGATCTATTCTATTTCTTCAATCGTGCTTTTATAGGCCAAGCGAACGGGATATCAATGCGAGCAAGTATAGTCGCAAGCCGGTCTACAGCTCCGAAGACGATGATGATGAATGGAATGGACCAGCCACCGAACTGTAGGCCAAGCCCCACCCTCACCATGAACAGCCCGCCGACCAGCCACCGAACGGTAGGCCAAGCCCCAACTTCAGTATGAACAGCCCGCCGACCAGCTACCGAACGGTAGGCCAAGCCCCAACCTCACCATGAACAGCCCGCCGACCAGCCACCGAACGGTAGGCCAAGCCCCAACTTCAGTATGAACAGCCCGCCGACCAGCCACCGAACTGTAGGCCAAGCCCCAACCTCACCATGAACAGCCCGCCGACCAGCCACCGAACTGTAGGCCAAGCCCCAACCTCACCATGAACAGCCCGCCGACCAGCTACTGAACTGTAGGCCAAGCCCCAACCTCACCATGAACAGCCCGCCGACCAGCCACCGAACTGTAGGCCAAGCCCCACCCTCAGCATGAACAGCCCGCCGACCAGCTACCGAACGGTAGGCCAAGCCCCAACCTCACCATGAACAGCCTGCCGACAGAAACCTACACAAATCAAACACTATTGAGCTGCTCAAACAGGAACAAGATTTGTTTATAGCTTCTTCATGAATGTCATTTTTTAAAATAAATTCAATAATTAACAATATCAGCCTTTTCCCCTTTTCTACAACTGTGTAAAATGAAGAGATCGCAGTCTGCTGTTCCACCGTCCCAGAGACTTGATGGGTTGTTGTTTCATTCAGCATGGTTCAATGGTACATACCTGGATGGTTATCTATTCACTTCTGGACTTGTACGAGGTTAATTGTTCATTATCGTGGACATATGTGGTCTCTATTATCTGAGGAATTAATAGCATGTGGTCATTTTGATCTATTTTCTACATGAGAATCACAAAGTGCCATTGATCTGTACATTGCGGACGGCTCGATTAGATTACTGTATTGTCTTTCCGCTCACTGGGTAGCAAGCAACAAATGCTTCTCACTGTACCTCAGCACACGTGACAATAAACTCAAATTAGGCAAGAAAGACACAAAATGCTGGAGAAACTCAGCGGGACAGGCAGCATGATCTCTGGAGAGAAGGAATGGGTGACGTTTCAGGTCGAGACCCTTCTTCAAATTAGGCAATGCACTTCCCAATTCCTGGAATGGAGCTTATCGGGAACTTCCAATGGTTCATTATTATCACATGTGCAAACGCACAGGGAAATTATTTCCTTTCATCCAGTCCAGTAGAGTATTGCCATTTAGAAGGTTTGTGGTTTTGTTTTTACACCAAGAGTGAACTTTCTGCTGATCAGACAGATTTGTTTCTGTGAAATAGATTGAGTAACAGACTGAGTCTTTTGTCCAGATTCCGATTTCCACCCTTAAGGATTTTTAGGAATGGATCAAAGAATTCTATTAATAACTCTGAATGCACTGCCTGCCTGCTAGTTGGCAGGAAGGCTCTGGAAATAAACATTGGGGCACCACAATTGGTCCCCATTGTCACATCCAGCCAGCCCTGGGACTGAGACACAGTGCCAGCGTAACACAAAGGGAATTTTGTTGTGTCTTTTGTAACTGGTCCAGAAGAACTCGACAGCAACATTTAGCGTCTAAAATGGGATAGTTTCCTCACCCAGCACCTAGAGAACAAAATAGGAATGTTAAAAGTATGTACGCACACGAGCAGCCTGCCAGGCCAGAACGCAACCTTCTGTCGCAGTGCTAAAACACCAGTGGACAGTGGGAAAAACAGAACTCCAGATGCGAGTTCAACTATTGCAAACAGTTTGTTGGTGATGAACAGCAGTGGATCACACGCCTCACCTGCACGTAATCACAGGTTAAAGTCGACAAACTTCTCGTGCTAAGTAACTTGTTTTGTTTTTGGAAGATTTCCAATATATATTTCAATAAAACGTGTATTTTTTGCTATGCAATGTCTCCTTCATTTCTATTCATTATTTCCGCACTGTAATTTTCATGAATTCTCCAACATTTAGTGGCTTCAACACTTATAAGTTAGACACAAGCATGGAAACGGGCCCTTCAGCCCAACTTGCCCATGCTGACCAAAATGCCCCAAGTGCACTCGTCCCATCTGCCCATGCACGGCCCATAACCCACTAAACCTATCATATCGGAGGTATTTATTCACAAAATGCTGGAGTAACTCAGCAGGTCAGGCAGCATCTCAGGAGAGAAGGAATGGGTGACGTTTCGGGTCGAGACCCTTCTTCAGACTGATGTCCGGGGGGGGGGGCAAAGGAAGGATATAGGTGGAGACAGGAAGATAGAGGGAGAACTGGGAAGGGGGAGGGGAAGAGAGGGACAGAGGAACTATCTAAACCTATCCTATCCATGTACCTGTTCAAACGTCCCTTAAATGTTATGATAGTCCCTGCCTCAACTACCTCCTCCAGCAGCTCATCTCATACACCCATCACTCTTTGTGTAAAAAAAGTGACCCCTCAGGTTGTTGATCAATCTTTCCCCCTCCCTCACCTAGTTACTCCAGCATATGGTGTCCATTTTAGGGATATTCAGTCTGCCTACCACTAATTGGGATATTGATCCATATCACAACACGCTTCACGTTATCATGCAAAGCTAGTTTATACAGTTTATGTTACAACTGGAACAGATACTCTAAGCCAACAGCAGGCATTGAGGATCAGCTGCCAGTAGGTTATACTTTACCCAGAGCAAGGGAGCAGCTTGTCGGGTGTGACTCGGGTCGGATTCTAATGTTTGGAATGCAGTGGGAATGGTGTTCAGAATGGCATTTTGATGAGATCAGAATACCTTAGCTACTGAAGTTTGTTATTGAGTGTCAGCTACACAGAAAACAAAAGAGTTTAAAGGTGTAGGAAAGAACTACAGATGCTGGTTGAAATCGAAGGTAGACACAAAATGCTGGAGTAACTCAGCGGGTCAGGCAGCATCTCTGGAGAGAAGGAATGGGTGACGTTTCTTCAGTTTGATGTCAGGGGAGGGGGCAGTCCTGCCCGAAACGTCACCCATCCCTTCTCTCCCGAGATGTTGCCTGACCCGCTGAGTTACTCCAGCATTTTGAGTCTAAAGTTTAACGGTGGTTGGCCTGAACTGCAAATTATTCTTTGCTCACAATAGTTACCCAACTCAAGGACTGTTCCACCAATTCGTTTTTATTTCAGATTTCCAGCATGTTGAGAATGTTGTTTTCATTAACAATATGGAAACTCACGCCATCCATTATTTTACTAAATTAATGCATTTATGCCACAGTAACGTTACTGCAATGAAAGGCGTTAATGGGCACCAGAGAAAGCGTTGCGTTAGAAAATTGCTTCAGGTCTTTTATAGGACCAGGTGCTTGCACTTCCATTAACTAAACGTCTGATGTTAAAAGCACATTCCTTTGGAAGAGTTCAGTAGCACACCCATGCAGGAAAGGCAACGTGTATGAATCAGTGTGACATTGACCCAAACACTGAGCGGAGCAGCTCACAAGCCACTGAGCATTAATATTAGAGGCCAAGCTGCAGCTGTGGAGAAAGCTGCAGATGTGCAGCAAAACACTGCCTTAGCCTGAGCACAGCGATCCCTGCTGCAGGACAGATCAATGCACACACAACCTGGTACACCGAGAACCTAAATCTTAGGCCCACGTGCATTTTCCAAACAAATCCCATGCAATGATGATCAGGTGCAAAAACCCCGGACTGATTGTGGACGAAAGAACTGCAGATGCTGGTTTAAACCGAAAATAGACACAGAAAAACTGGAGTAACCGGCAGCATCTCTGGAGAGAAGGAATGGGTGATGTTTCGGGTCAAAACCCTTCTCCCGACCTATCCCTTCTCTCCAGAGTCCTGCTGAGTTACTCCAGCTTTTTGTGTCTAATTCTGGACTGATTCATGCACTCTCCCTTAATCTAGGAGCAATGATCTTAAATAAACCATCAGAACCAACCCCAAAGGTCTCAGCACAGAACAACAAATTGGTATTGGCCAACAGATGAACATCTAGAACATCTAGACACACAATGCTGGAGTAACTCAGCGGGTCAGGCAGCATCTCGGGAGAGAGGGAATGGGTGACGTTTCGGGTCGAGACCTTTCTTCAGACTGATGTCAGGGGAGGGGGCGGGACGCCCCGAAACGTCACCCATTCCTTCTCTCCCGAGATGCTGCCTGACCCGCTGAGTTACTCCAGCATTGTGTGTCTACCCTCGATTTTAACCAGCATCTGCAGTTTTTATCCTAAACCTCTAGAGAAGGTCAGCAACACCTCAGCTAATCTTCACGTTCATGCAAAAATGTGCAATCGTTACTGTGTGGGTTTTACCTAGTTATATCCCTGAAAAAACACTCCAGGCATGGCAATTATGGCTAGCGTAATGGCAGTTTTCAAGGCACAAAGGCGTGTATTTCTAAGTGAGGCAGCCTGGGATTCTCAACAATACACGTGGTCAGCAAGACATTGCAACGAGCCCAATCCGTTCATTGCTTACTGATCACGCATGCACGTCCCTGCAAGAGACAATGGATGGCATGCAGAAACAAGCAAGTCTAGACCGATTTTCCATCCCCTTACGAAGAGATACAAAAGACTGCCCTGGTGCTTTCGAGGAAGAGCTGTACAGAATGTAGTAAACTGCATGTGGTATGCATGGAGCAACGTTGGAAAACAACAGCCAAACGTCCCGATGGCAGGTTGTCACAGGATGAAAAGGTACCTTTAACTAACAATGCACAACAGCTTGCAGACCAAGGTCCAGGCCGACTGTTTCATTGTTTCTAAGACTTATTCCCTCCCCTTCCATAATCCTTGAAACATTATCCGTTCAACACACTGGTCCGCTGAATACAAATATCCCTTAGTGATTTTTGTTTTAATTGGTTAAAATTATTAAACTTATGCTCTTGCCATTATTAAAATAAGTCCAATGAGTTTCTTCTTAAATAAAATATCTGAGCAGATGTGATGAGACATCTAGTTTAGCTGGTGACATGGAGGAAGTTATGTGCAAAATCTTCTTGGTGAGAAACAGTGCCGTCCTGCATGAGTGGAAGGGCAGCTGACCGGACAGCCCCAGGTTAGCTTGCTTCTCCCTTGCACCCTGCCACGATGTGATGCTGCAGATCTCAACTCCAGCTGACAGGGTGCAGGGTGGGAGTGGCTGTGTGAAGTCATCTTCAACATGCAAATGCAGACTGGTGAGGCACAACAAAGCAGGCAGTGGCAACACGGAACCCATGGATGCCACAAGTGTTTCAGCTGGCTAATGGTGACACTGGTTCTTAAATGTATATGGGCTGCTCTTGTCCAGTTAGTAATCGATATGTTGCAGCTGGCATCGTCTTTATGTGGATCTAGAAAAGAAACGGTTGTCACGGTATAAATATTCCCAAATGTCTCGCCTTCTCAGAAACATAAGGCTCAGCTTCAGGCAATAATAAACCATGAAGCAGACAACACAGGTTTAATCCCATCCACATTAATGCTGGTCTGAGCAGCAAGTAAATATTCCGGCCACGAACTGGTGTTAAATTATCACCCTTGCAGCTCTTTATCGTCACTCTCCTTGCCAATACCGACCTTTCAATCAACATCAGGGGACGCACGGTGGCGCAGCGGTAGAGTTGTTGCCTCGCAGCGCCGGAGACCCGGGTTCCATCCTGACTACGGGTGCTGTCTGTACAGAGTTTGTACATAGGTTTAAGGTGAAGGGGAAAAGATTTAATAGGAATCTGAGGGGTAACGTTTTCACACAAAGGGCGGTGGGTGTGTGGAACAAGCTGCCAGAGGAGGTGGTTGAGGCTGGGACTATCCCAACGTTTAAGAAACAGTTAGACAGGTACATGGATAGGACAGGTTTGGAGGGATATGGACCAAACGCAGGCAGGTGGGACGAGTGTAGCTGGGACATGTTGGCCGGTGTGGGCAAGTTGGGCCGAAGAGCCTGTTTCTACACTGTATCACTCTGTGACTCTATCGGTGAACTGGAAACCTCTCATTAAATAGAGATGAGAAAGAAATCTCCAAACAAATAAACGGCAGCTAATGTTGTCCTTACCTCACCAGTGGCATTTGACAGTCTCTGCACAATCTTTTCATGTGGGGTTGCAACAACACTCTGTCCGTTTATTTCAATGATTCTGTGTCCAACTCGAATTCCACCCCGTTCTGCAATGCCACCTCTCATGAGGCTGTAGATCTAGGTATAATAACATTTAACTGCATTAAAACGGGATCTGCAGGATGCCAAATGGTTACTGCTTTTCCATTAGGACAATTTTAGTGATACTAATAAACAGTAAAGTACAGTCATTATTTCTATAGAACATCTTCGACAATGAAATTGCAGAGAATTATGGACACAGTGAAGACCATCACACAAACCAACCTCCCTTCCATTGACTCCATCCACACCTCACGCTGCCTCGGCAAGGCCAGCAGCATAATCACGGACCAGTCTCACCCCGGTCACTCCCTCTTCTCCCCTCTCCCATCAGGCAAGAGGTACAGAAGTGTGAAAACGCACACCTCCAGATTCAGGGACAGTTTCAGGCAACTGAACCATCCTATCTAAAACAAGAGTGCCACCCTGACCTGCCATCTACCTCATTGGAGACACTCGGACCATCTTTAATCATACTTCACTGGAATTTATCTTGCACTAAATGTTATTCCCTTTATCATACATCTGTACACTGTGGACAGCTCGATTGTTATCAATGTATAGTCTTTCCGCTGACTGGTTAGCATGCAACAAAAAGCTTTTCACTGTACCTCAGTACAGGTGACAATAAACTAAACTGAACAATGGGTGTAGTAAAATAACTGCAGATGCTGGTACAAATCGAAGGTATCACAAAATGCTGGAGTAACTCAGCGGGTCAGGCAGCATCTAAGCGAGAGGGAATGGGTGACGTTTCGGTTCCAGACCCTGAAGAAGGGGTAACCTTTTCACACAAAGGGCGATGGGTGGATGGAACAAGCTGCCAGAGGAGGTAGTCGAGGCCGGGACTATCCCATAGTTCATTGTCACAAGTACCGAGATACAGTGAAAAGTTTTTGTTGCGTGTTAACCAGTCAGTGGAAAGACAATACATGATTACAATCGAGCCGTCCACAGTGTACAGATACATAAGGGAATAACGTTTAGTGCAAGATAAAGCCAATAAAGTCCGATCAAAGTTAGCTAGTAGTTCAGCATTGCTCTCTTCATGCGGTAAGGTGGTTCAGTTGCCTGATAACAGCCGGGAAGAAACTGTACCAGAATTTAGAGGTGTGCGTTTTCACATTTCTGTACCTATTGCCTGATGGGAGAGGGGAGAAGAGGGAGTGGCCAGGGTGAGACTGGTCCTTGATTATGCTGCTGGCCTTGCCGAGGCAGCGTGAGGTGTAGATGGAGGCGATGGAAGAGAGGTTGGTTTGTGTGATGGTCTGGGCTGCGTCCACAATTCACTGCAATTTCATGTAGTCTTTTCGTGGCTGGATAGCACGCAACAAAAAAGATTTTCCCTGTTACTCGGTCCAAGTGGCAATAATAAACTATTATTCTCAACAATTCTCAAACTTAAAATTTGAGAAAGGTTACTAGTTCATATTTAGTTATCAAGATAACAAAAATAAAGAAAAATATCCCTAGAAAGACAATTTACAAAATCAGAATTTAGTTTATCCTGGTATGGATTTGATGTGGCAACCTCTGACATCAGCTGACTGCTGGAAAATCTGCATTTGTATCTGTGTGTGAAATGAAAATCTTATTCTTATAAAGAAAAAGGGAGGCTCTGGGAGAGAAGAAATTCCCATTGGGTGGGTCAGTTAAAATTACTTTGGTATCTTAGAAACATAGAAAATAAGTGCAGGAGTAGGCCATTCGGCCCTTCAAGCCAGCACCGCCATTCAATATGATCATTACTGATCATCCAAAATCAGTATACACGGCTTGTATACACTGGAATTTAGAAGGATGAGAGGGGATCTTATCGAAACGTATAAGATTATTAAGGGGTTGGACACGCTAGAGGCAGGAAACATGTTCCCAATGTTGGGGGAGTCCAGAACAAGGGGCCACAGTTTAAGAATAAGAAGTAGGCCATTTAGAACTGAGATGAGGAAAAACTTTTTCAGTCATAGAGTTGTGAATCTGTGGAATTCTCTGCCTCAGAAGGCAGTGGAGGC
Source organism: Rhinoraja longicauda (assembly GCF_053455715.1). Classification (NCBI taxonomy): domain Eukaryota; kingdom Metazoa; phylum Chordata; class Chondrichthyes; order Rajiformes; family Arhynchobatidae; genus Rhinoraja; species Rhinoraja longicauda. The sequence goes on along the minus strand of NC_135980.1, from coordinate 30,895,031 downwards.
CAATTCTCTGAATGCTTGCTAGAGAGAGCTAGATAGAGCTCTTAAGGATAGCGGAGTCAGGGGGTTTGGGGAGAAGGCAGGAACGGGGTACTGATTGAGAATGATCAGCCACGATCACATTGAATGGCGGTGCGTACAGGCTCGAAGGGCCGAATGGCCTCCTCCTGCACCTATTGTCTATCGTCTAGTACCCCGTTCCTGCTTTCTCCCCATATCCCTTGATTCCGTTAGCCCTAAGAGCTAAATCTAACTCCCTCTTGAAAACAAAAATCTTGTTTAAAAACGATTGATGCCATGGTTTGTACTTACAATGCCATCCTGAACACTAAATCCCAGCTGAAGCTTCAGGTCTGGTCGTTTGATGATGGCCGTGGTGACCGGAGGACAGCGCACAATATTGAGCTTCACTTCACACTGATATTTCATGTCCTTAAAAACCAATACATTAACATGTGAGATAAGAATGCTTACGATCAACAGAAAGACCCACCAGAAAAAATCATCTGTGGCACACTTGGCAGTGGTAGCAATTCTGCAAATTAGCAGAAATTGCACTGAATAATTGGAACCTTACTGTAGATCAAGGTTCACATGTCAACGACATGACCTGTTCTCCTATAACAGCTACTTACCATTTATCAGTCACTTATTTTTCCCTGAGTACAGGCCCCAGGGTTCCGATGTAGTGAAGTGTTCAGAGTGCAAATGCAACTACCTGGCAAAATATTGATATAACACGTAGGCCGAGCAAGGGCAAGATGCAGTTAAACAAGGGCCTTTAACCCAACCACGCAGATACTGCTGGGAGCCGAGTTCACAAAGGATGCCTACAGCCTGCAGGGGCCAGCACATCCACCCACCACTCTGCCAATGCTTCTCCATACATACAGGGCGGCACAGCGGTAGAGTTGCTGCCTTATAGCGCCAGAGACCCGGGTTCCATCCTGACTACGGGCGCTGTCTGTACGGAGTTTGTACGTTCTCTCCGTGACCTGCGTTAGTTTTCTCCAGGATCTCCGGTTTCCTCCCGCACTCCAAAGGCGTGCAGGATTGTAGGTTAATCGGCTTGGTATAAATGTGAAATTGTCCCTAGTGTGTGTAGAGGATAGTGTTAATGTGCGGGGATCGCTGGTCGGCGCGGACTCGGTGGGCTGAAGGGTCTGTTTCCGCGCTGTACCTCTGAACTAAACAAAACATACAGGCACAAGTCAGAGAAAACGGGGAATTTGAGGACTTGGTAGCCATTTTACAAATGCAAGGCTTGGTGGATAGCGTTTTATGTCAGGATGATGTCGAACTCTGAAGGCCATTTGGTGATGATGTCCACGTGTCTCAGCGTGTGGGGCAATTGTTGATTTGGGAGCTACAGACAAAGAAACACCAACAACTTGCTGCAGCACGACCTGCAGATGTTATCCCTGCAATAAATATTTCATGTGATGGATGTGGCACTAACACGGCAGGCTGCTTTATCCGAGATGGTGACAAACATATTGAGTGTCGTTGGAGTCTTACTCTCATCCCTTGTGAATATTATACTACCCTCTAGTGGGGAGATGCCAAAAATATCCTGACCAGCTCAATTTAGTTTAATTCAGCTTGGTCCGCATTGGCCAAACTGGTCTCCCGGTGGCCGAGCACTTCAACTCCCCCTCCCACTTCCAGTCTGGCCTTTCTGTCATGGGCCTCCTCCAGTGCCATAGTGAGGCCCACCGGAAATTGGAGGAACAGCACCTCATATTTCGCCTGGGCAGCTTGCAGCCCAATGGTATGAACATCGACTTCTCCAACTTTAGATAGTTCCTCTGTCCCTCTCTTCCCCTCCTCCTTCCCAGATCTCCCTCTATCTTCCTGTCTCCACCTATATCCTTCCTTTGTCCCGCCCCCCTGACATCAGTCTGAAGAAGGGTCTCGACCCGAAACGTCACCCATTCCTTCTCTCCCGAGATGCTGCCTGACCTGCTGAGTTACTCCAGCATTGTGTGAATAAATAGCTCAATTTAGTTTGTGGAAACAGATTGCCACGGTAATGAGCCTCCCTGTGAAAATGAATCCTCTTCATGTATCTCATCACCTCATACATAAAAACATAGAAAATAGGTGCAGGAGGAGGCCATTTGGCCCTTCGAGCCAGCACCGCCAATCATTGTGATCATGGCTGATCATCCACAATCAGTAACCAGTGCCTGCCTTCTCCCCATATCCCTTGATTCCGCTAGCCCCTAGAGCTCTATCTTTTAAATTCATCCAGTGAATTGGATGAATTTAAATGTCATTTGCATGTAAAGAGCCTGAGAAAACCACAAGTGGATGTAGTGGTTTACTGGAAATAATCAATCTGAAGCAATGCCCCACCTTACACTGACAGTTCCAGTCTTAAACTTACACTTCTTATAAAATATCATTGATGGAAAATCAAACTTCCTGCCCAATTTCTCTGCTGCCCCATCCACTCTTCCCCCCTGCAGAGTGCACTGCTTAATGCAAAACGTTCACACAAACTTCCCCTTTTCTTCTCTGGTTATTCAAACACAAAGAGCACCAAACAAGCCCAATCCTCTCTTTGCCCAGTGGCAGTGGATCAGGAATGTGCAAAGTAGGTCACTACATGCAGATTAAGAGCAGGAAACCTGATACACTGTGCATAACTAGTCAAGGGGCATAATAAAATGTTCCACCGACATCATATTTATATTACAAACTAGACCAAGTGGATCCGTTGGGCCCAAACCTCTCCTGCATTGGTGCAGCATGCTCTCCTCCCCCCCACCCCCCTCCCCACTTCCCCCCCTCCCCACTCCCCCCCCTCCCCCTCCCTTCCCCCCTTCCCTCCCACTCCATCCCCCTCAACCCCCCCTTATCCTCCCTTCTGCCCCCCTCCCTAGGAGACAGATTTAAACTTTAAAATGTGAATAACATTAAAAATATAACACCAATTTCAATGAAACTTCTTCCATTAGCACCAAAGGGACAACGGTGAGTAAGGTGGGCCTAAAACTGTCGCGCTATCGTGTACCATTTTGGCTGTAGTTCCGGAACAAACAAACAAACAAACAAGAGTTTTAGTATATAGATAGATGTAGGTCAGTTGTTTCTTTGGTTGACAGCAGATCAACAAAGTTGGAATTGGTGCCTTCTCTTTAGTTCTCTGTAATTATTCCTCTCTCAGGGTTATTCAATGTCACCTCTGATTCCCACCTATACTGAGGGGGGATTTGGGATTATGGGAGGATTCTGCCGACTGGTCAACACACAACAAAAAGCTTTTCACTGTACCTCGGTACACGTAACAAAAAACGAAACTGACAAAGCTGACAAACTGATTAACAGCAGCCAATTATTGACTGGGTAAATGTAGGTTAATTGACTGGGTAAATGTAAAAAATTGTCCCTAGTGGGTGTAGGATAGTGTTAATGTGCGGGGATCGCTGGGCGGCACGGACTTGGTGGGCTGAAAAGGCCTGTTTCCGCGCTGTATATATATGATATGATATGATATGATATGATTAACCTACTAACATATCGGTGGGAAATGACAGGAAACTAAAATTCCTGGTGGAAATGTACACAGTTGTGGGGAGAAGATGCAAACACCACAGTAAAAGCAGCCCAGGCCAGGATCAACTCCGTCACTGGCTCTGTGAGGAGTCGCTCTATGAAAAATGTCAGAGGCTGCTGTGACGTATTAGTGCACTGAACCTGAAATCCCCTTGGCAAAGTTAGATACTTAACTTGGTAAAGTTAGATACTTAACTTGGTAAAGTTAGATACTTACCTTGGCTGGGTTAGATACTTAACTTGGCAAAGTTAGATACTTAACTTGGTAGTTAGATACTTAACTTGGTAAAGTTAGATACTTAACTTGGTAAAGTTAGATACTTACCTTGGCTGGGTTAGATACTTAACTTGGCAAAGTTAGATACTTAACTTGGTAAAGTTAGATACTTAACTTGGTAAAGTTAGATACTTAACTTGGCAAAGTTAGATACTTAACTTGGTAAAGTTAGATACTTAACTTGGTAAAGTTAGATACTTAACTTGGTAAAGTTAGATACTTACCTTGGCTGGGTTAGATACTTAACTTGGTAAAGTTAGATACTTAACTTGGTAAAGTTAGATACTTAGGCTGAAGTAGATGCCTGAGAGTTTGCTACTTGTTGTGACTCGTCATCTATACCAGAGAAGAAATCTACCAACTAACATCCAGATGCTCTGGTGAATGTCCAGATTATATAAGGAACCAATTACATGCATTGAAGTTATTATTACAGTACATTAAACCATTTAATGGATTAACAAAAACAAAAGCCAAAGCAATGCACAGGAATGGCAGTGCGGCTGGGATTGAGTACCTTGATTATGCCCTGGCAGGTAGCGAGGGGCAGGCCAACTAAACTGGTGCCGTTCACAGAGATGATCTGATCGCCGATGTTCAGCTCTCCCGAGCGCTCTGCGGGCCCGCAGTGCATGAGGTTGGCTACCACCACAGTGGGCAGGAGAGACCCCCAGCCCGACTCGACGATCACAAGGCCAAGGATCTCACCTTTCCCCTTGTCAATACGGACCTGTGCACACAAGAGCAGTGTATCAGTTTCTTGATTAGTGCGGGTGTCAGAGGTGATGGGGAGAAGGCAGGAGAATGGGGTTAGGAGGGAGATAGATCAGCCATGATTGAATGGTGTAGTAGACTTGATGGGCCGAATGGCCTAATTCTGCTCCAATCCTTTATAACGAAATTATGCTCTGTGAAAATAGACTAAATTATGTAACGCTAAGGATTATAACAAAGTAAAGAATTCACAAAGGCTAAAAGGAATAACTGATCCCAATTTCCACCAGCAGTCTCGACCCTGCCTGTTCTATCAGTTTCCCTCGACCTCTCACAGGGAGACGCTGTTGCAATCCCTGAAGTACTGCAGCCCTCAGGCAGTATCACACATCTTCACTTTCATCCCTCTCTCTAACATCTTTTACTGCTTTTCTCTCTCCAAGATCTCCTTATTCATTTTTAAATCCCCACGTTTATGAGCTGTTGGCAAAAGTGGGATGAACCCTGACAACTAGGGCAGCACGGTGGCGCAGCAGTAGAGTTGTTGCCTTACAGCACCAGAGACCCAGGTTCAAATCCTGACTCTGCCTGCTGGCTCCTTGCAAATCTTTCACTGCGTATGTTACATACAACACAGTGAACTTTAGTGTTCTTGGAAGAAAGTACTGAGAATTGATATCGTTTGTTTTGCAAGGACAGCATAGTGGCTCAGCTGGTAGAGATGTTGCCTCACAATCAAGACACCCAGGTTAGATCCTGACCTCAGGTGACGTTTATGTGGAGTTTGCACGCTCTCTCTGTGACTGCGTGGGTTTCCTCAGGGTGTTCCAGTTTCTTCCCAACTCTCTATGTCTCTATGTAGGTTTATTGGTTATTTGGCCTCCACTGGGGAAGGCATGGATGAGAAAGTGAGAAAACATGGAACTACCGTGAACAATGGTCGGTGTGGACACAGTGGGCCGAAGGGCTCATTTCCATGCTGCATGTCCAGACTAAACTAAATTTCCTGGTCTGCTTTACTTAAAAACACTACTCTACTGTGCTGCAAAACCAATTAGTCTCTGGGTGGCTCTCAAGTCCTTGTTGAGATAGGCCTTTATAAAGAGAGATCCAAGCATCCAGAATTATACATTGGGAGGATGAAGGTGGAATGAATGGTGGTGTAATAATTGAGACATTAAACAACTCTGTTGCTTTTGCCTTCACTGTTGCTGTCATAATAAATGGACCTAAAATCATGGGAGATGAGAGTTTATGAACATAATTTAAAATGATTTAAGATATTTTCTGGGATGAAGACATTATTTTATAAGTAATTGATCAATTTCCCTCCTGGGATAAATCAAGTTCTGTTGTACGGTGTGGGTTCGTATCGTAAAGGCAGTCTGTCACTTAGAAGAAGGAAAGATCAACTTATTGAAACATTTTTAGGTAAACGACATTCAGTCTGAAGAAGGGTCTCGACCTGAAACGTCACCCATTCATTCCTTCTCTCCTGAGCTGCTGCCTGACCTGCTGAGTTACTTCAGCATTTTGTGAATAAATACCTTCGATTTGTACCAGCAGCTGCAGTTATTTTCTTATACTAACTTATTGAAACGTTAGATGCATAAAGGGACTGGCAGGGAGAGATGGTTGAAATCAAAGGTGTCGCGGTTATTCTATGTTCTTAAATTTTGCCATCCGGCATTGTGTCCCGGGGAGCCTCGCGCGGGGTGGGAGGGTCCCGGGGAGCCGGGCGCGGTTGGAGGGTCCCGGGGAGCCGGGCGCGGTGGGAGGGTCCCGGGGAGCGAACGACGGCCGAAGACTGGAACGCGCCCCGGTAGGCCTGACCCGCCCCACAGGCCTTCCAGGGGACTGCGGAGAAGCCTGTCTGGGCCGAAAGAGCCTCAGCGGTGGCGGCAGTGGGAGATTCGGTGGCAACGTGGGCCCTGGTGGCAACGGGAGCCTCGCGGTCGATGAGTGTGAGGGCTGGACAATGGGGATCCAGTGTGGGTGGAGGGGACCGCTGTGAGGGACAGTGAGAGAGCGAAGGGGGACCCTGTCTGAGGGGGTGGGGGCACTCCAGTTTTAGAATCCTCTGCCCAGGGGATAAGTCTGTGTTTGTTTGTTTGTTTATTTGTTCCAATGAAGGCGCTGTACACACAGCAGCCAGCCAACAGTCGCTTGTCTTTTTCTTTTTCATTTCACTTTCAATGTCAAGTTTTCGTGTACCTTGCTGTGTGTTGTGTCTGTCGGCAGACCAATCTCCCTCCGGGGATGAATAAAGTTTTATCGTATCGTATCCATCCTAACTCTGCCAATCATTTCTGCATCCTTCATTATTTTCAAACATCACCTTCGGCTTGTGACTTGTAAATCACGCTCGAGGTTGTCACCATAGGCACTCACCTCTTTAGAGTTCTCAGATTTGGAGAAGTGAACAAGGTCCCCGTTGTAGAACTCAGTGTCGAGTAAATCATTGTACTGTGTGGGACTCAGGTCTGCAGGGTTGATACCATTGGCATTCAAAAACTGCTGGTATGCCACAGTAAAAGCTTGCCCTATAGCCTGTGCGATGAGAGTAGCCTGCAAGCAAAGGCAATATGAAAGGGAAAAAACTAATCAATGGATTGAATTGATAATTCAATCACACCATGGGTTCTTTATACATTCTCAGGGTACAGTGGAGCAGTGATGAACTCTTAACAATGCCCTACAGATACAGATTTCAAACAATTAACAAACAGCCAGAGGAAAATCACGTCACAACGGCAAAAAGTATCACCAGTGAACAGGGCCAACAATTAGCCATTGTTAAGTCAACACGAGCAGACATTTTATAAGCACAGACAGAAATCCCTGCAGTCCAGAGATTATTGCTTGGAAACTTACACTTAATGAAAGAACGATGCAAGGTACTCACATCTTCAGACTCAAAGACATGGCAGATCATCTTGTACTCCCGTTTCCCAGCCGCACAGCTCCCAGTCTCTTGGTCGGGAGGTTTACGTGGCAGTCGCCGCCGAGCCATGAACACGATTGTCGTGCCGATGTCTGCAATGTATGAGATGGTCTGCAGAGGGTGGTCCATCAGGGCTTCCTACAGCACGGAGGAATTGAATGAGAAACTCCACTCACTTTATCAGGCGGAGCAGCGGTAGAGTTGCTGCCTTACAGCGAATGCAGCGCCGGAGATTCGGGTTCTATCCCGACTACGGGTGTTGTCGGTACGGAGTTTGTACGTTCTCCCCGTGACCTGTATGGGGTTTCTCCGAGATCTCCGGTTTCCCCCCACACTCCAAAGGTGTACAGGTTTGTAAGTTAATTGACTTGGTACAAATGTAAATTGTCCCTAGTGGGTGTAGGATAGTGTTGATCCACAATAGTGGGGATCGCTGGTCGGCGCCGACCCGATGGGCCGAAGGGCCTGTTTCTGCACTGTATCTCTAAACTAAACTAAACTACAATAGTTAAATTGGCAAAATGGCCTTGTGTTAACACTTGACACCATGTTACTCAGATAAATGATGGTAGGACACTAAGCAATGGCTTCAGGCATACACACTGACATGTCTAAGCTGTGAAATATAGATACACAGTGAATCTCATCCTCACACATATCTGAGCACTTTACAGCCATTGATTTGTCTGACATTTGAGCATCATCAACTACCTGCAAATACCAACACACTGCAGGGGGCCATCGTTATAGCACAGCGCCTGCCATCTCCCCACAGATGCTGGAGTTACTCCAGCATTTTGTGTCTAGAATAGCACAGCAGCTCAGCCCCCACTGGGATGTCAATGAGTCCTCATCCCCTTACCACATGAACCCTGACGTTAATCTCCACGATAACCATCGACCGCCTTTCCAGACCCTTGGTGGCACCTGGAAACCCTTTTGAACTGTGTAACACGGCACAAATCTTGATCCCATTGGCACTACTCTTGCCAGAGAGCTGGCAGTTGGAATAAATAACTCAAGTTTACACATTATCGCAAGATTGTGTGAATGTTGACACAAAATGGTGGAGTAACTCAGCGGGACAGGCAGCATCTCTGGAGAGAAGGGATGGGTGAAGAAGGTTCTCGACCCAAAGCTTCACCCATTCCATCTCTCCAGAGATGCTGTCTGTCCCGCTGAGTCTACCTTCGGCTTAAACCAGCATCAGCAGTTTTCTTTCCCACACATTGTGTGAATGTTGTTGACTTGGAGATAAAGTCTTTTGATTGTGGTGTTAAACTGAGGTCCCATACTTTCTCAGTGAGTCTATTTTAGTAAAGTGGAGGTTTTAGTGCTCTGCCCAATATTTATGTGTCAATACAGATTAAGTGGTCAATATTTTGGCAGTTTACGAACCATTGTTATAAAAAAAATTATAAATAAAAATAATAACTTTAAACTGGTTTCAGTAGATTTTTTCTCTATAGTTTGAGCACCAAACAATGGAGAGAAACAAAAAAGTATTTTGTGCAGAAAAGTTCGGATTCATTCCTCAGAGTTCAGATGACCCATTACCTGTGTTTCTGCGTTCAACACTTTAATGCGTTGTGTCGATATAAACAGATCTACTCCAGTCATTGGTTGCGACTCTCCTTCTGGTGCCTAATAAATGGAATCACAAAGTAGTCACTGAACCTGCATTTCCAATGACACAGACACACATAGGGTTGCCAACTTCCTCACTCCCAAATAAGGGACAAAGGGTGAGGTCACCGCCCCGCGCCCTACGTGACCTCACCCAGCCAGCGGCCACGTGCTCCCACTCCACCAATGGCGGGCGCTGGCTGGGTGAGGACACCGGGGCCATTCAATTCTTCCAGCCATTCAAGCACAAACCCACACAACAAATATAAAAAAACAATAAATATAACTAATAATAAACTAACTTCAGGTCTTTTATCCCCCAGCCTCGATGGAGAATACTCACAACCCAAGTGTGAATTCACAAGGGGGGGTTTGGAAAAGTAAGAAATGCTGTTCAGATTGTTTGGGTTCAGGTTTTACTTGGTTTGAAGTTTGGCTTTAGAAGGATGAGAGGGGAACCTCATTGAAATGTATCGAATAGTGAAAGGCCTCGGATAGAGTGGATGTTTCCACTAGTGGGAAAGTCTAGGACCAGAGGCCAGCTTTAGAATTAAAGGATGTTCCTTTAGAAGGCAGATGATGGTGGTGAATCTGTGGAATTCATTGCCACAGACGGCTGTGGAGACCAAGTCAGTGGATATTTTACGGCAGAGTTAGATAGTTTCTTGATTAGTGCAAATGTCCGGGGTTATGGGGAGAAGGCAGGATAATGGGGTTAGGAGGGAGAGATAGATCAGCAATGATTGAATGGCGGAGTAGACCTGATGGGCTGAATGGCCTAATTCTGCTCCTTTCAGTTATGAGCTTCAGAGTACCATGAGCAGCTTTGATCGTCACACCAAAAGGAGGACACATCGCCTCGGTAACTAAGCTGCGTAGATTCACCAACAATTCCTGGGATGAGGGGGTGCCCTATGAGCAAAGACTGAGGCAGATGCTCAGAAGCTGCTTCCTCTAGCCAAGTCTAGGAAAAGAGCCTCATGGAGCCATTTAGATTAGTTTATTGGTTTAGTTTAGTTTATTATTATCGCGTGTACCGAGGTACAGTGAAAAGCTTTTGTTTGTGTGCTATCCGGTCAAAAAAAAGACTGTACATGATTACAACCAGATCCCACTCCGGCTTGCATTCTGCAGGCTGTTACATGAGTGTTTACTGGCCCAGGATATCAAACATTGATGGCAATACCAGTCACAGCTGCAGGAGGCAGTGCAGTGCCATGTCGGGAGAGCGGGCCGCTGGAGGCCCTGCAGCAGCCTGGGGCCCATCAATGTCACAGCCGCTTCACTAGATTTTGAAAATATTCCCAGCTAAAGAATAGTGTGCGTTAATGTAGAAACTTCACATAAGCACCTTTATTCTCCCCACCGCTTCCTGTGCTTGAGACATTCGCACATTGGTCGATGGGTTTTTGTCGGAGAATAGCTGGGTCGATCCAAGGTAACTCGCGGCAAATATGATTCCATCCAGCAGATCCTCAGACTCGCACGGTCCCATCACTACATACAGACCCAAACAGAATGAGTCAGTCCAGGGTTAAAATCATCTTCATCCATCCCATCACCAAGCATTCCAAAGACACTGAGCACAAGAATCGATGGGTAATTCCCAGGATATTCTTCCCATGAAAGTCCAGTGAACGACCCTATTTTGTCTCTTGTCGGCAATGAGCCGGGACAACAATCCTGACATTTGCACGTTTCCCCAGCACCATGTATTCAAGAGAGCGTTTTGGATTTAGCTCTGAGGGCTAACAGAATCAAGGGTACTGATTTTGGATGATCAGCCATGATCATATTGAACGGTGGTGCTGGCTCAAAGGGCCGAATAGCCTACTCCTGCACCTATTTTCTATGTTTCTATGTTTATCATTCTGTTTAGCATCATCATCACCATTCTCTATCTCTACACAACCCCAAACACTAACACCCCCAGCATATTAAACTTATTTACTAGCTCCAACAGCAACCAATACATATCAACAAGTTTATCATTGGCAAAGGAGATGGTAACTTGTATTTGTATGGCATAGGAAAATAACTGCAGATGCTGGTACAAATCAAAGGTATCACAAAATGCCGGAGTAACTCAGCAGGTCAGGCAGCATCTCTGGAGAGAAGGAATGTGTGATGTTTCAGGTCTCGCACCGAAACATCACCCATTCCTTCTCTCCAGAGATGCTGCCTGAGCTGCTAAGTTACTCCAGCATTTTGTGATATCTTGTATTTGTATGGCCCAATTTTGTAGGAGGCATTGCATATAGAATTGCACATCAATTCAAACTGCATACACAGAACAAACTGAACACTAAACACACACAGGTAGACACAATATGCTGAATGAGTCCTCATACCCGTACCACATGGACCGTGACGTTAATCTCCACGATAACCATCGACCGCCTTTCCAGACCCTTGGTAGCATCTGGAAAACCTTTTGAACGATGTAACTCGGCACAACTCTTGATCCCATTGGCACAACTCTTGCCAGAGATCTGGCAGTTGGAATAAATAACTCAAGCTTACACATAACTACAAGCTTGTGTGAATGTTGATACATAATGCTGGAGTAACTCAGCGGGACAGGCATCATCTCTGGAGAGAAGGAATGGGTGACGTTTCGGGTCGAGAACCTTCTTCAAACTGTCTGAAGGGTCTCGACACGAAACGTCACCCATTCCTTCTCTCCCGAGATGCTGCCTGACCCGCTGAGTTACTCCAACATTTTGTGTCTACCTGCGATTTAAACCAGCATCTGCAGTTTTTATGCCTACTAAACGTGCAAGTTAGCTGTTTGCATTTAAATAACATTGGTCGAGGTGTGTTATACATCATTGTCTGGTCATTGGACCTCAGTCTGAAAATTAGCTGCTGTGTTTGCAACTTTAGTAAAGTGACTACACTTAAAAAATAAAGGACTTCACAGGGTTGGACCTGAAAGAAGCTAGACACAAATGCTAATCTCTTTTTTTAATGTTTTGGCTGAGTGAACAGTAATGTTAGGCACATACTTAAACATACCCAAGTGAGGCCAATGTACGTACCTTCCTTAAATGCAGGGAAAGAAAATGTCTTCTTCGTCTGAAATAAAAAGAAAACTTTTACGATACGATACAATACAATACAATAGAACTTTATTCACCCCTGGAGGGAAATTGGTCTGCCGACAGTCACAACACACAAGGCACACAAAAACTTGAAAACAGCGCCTAAACCAGAATGAACGAACAAACAAACAAACACAGGCTTAGCCCCTGGGCAGAAGATTCTAAAACTAAAGTGCCCCCCTCTCCCCCAGGCCAGGTCCCCATTTGTCTTCCCCACCCCCCACCCCCCAATTACCAAAGATAATTTACAATACTTTGTTCAAGTACAGAAAGACACTTAAATATAAACTTGATGTATGCTTTTCTGCCAAGTTCATTTAAAATGTCGTCTGTTGATAGTTCAACAACCAAGCTTATTACAAAATAGATGCAAAGTGCTGGAGTAACTCAGCAGCATCTCTAGAGATCATGGATAGGTGAAGTTTCAAGCAAGGGCCTTTCTTCCAGATGAATTTATTCACAAAATGAATAAGGGTCTCAACCCGAAACGTCCTCAGTCTGAAGAAGGGTCTCGACCCAAAACGTCACCCATTCCTTCTCTCCCGAGATGCTGCCTGACCTGCTGAGTTACTCCAGCATTTTGTGAATAAATACCTTCGATTTGTACCAGCATCTGCAGTTATTTTCTTATACTTCTTCCAGATGAAAACGGTCCCAGCCCAAAACATCACCTGCCCATGTTCTTCAGAGACGCTGCCCGACCCACTGAGTTACTCCAGCACTGTGCTTTTTTTGTAAACCAGCATCAGCAGTTCCTTATTTCTGCAGCCAACCTATACATATAACCATATAACAATTACAGCACGGAAACAGGCCCTTTCGGCCCTACTAGTCCACGCCGACCACTTTCTCTGACCTAGTCTCATCTACCTGCTCTCAGACCATAACCCTCCAATCCCCTCCCATCCATATACCTATCCAATTTACTCTTAAATAATAAAATCGAGCCTGCCTCCACCACTTCCACCGGAAGCTCATTCCACACAGTCACCACCCTCTGAGTAAAGAAGTTACCCCTCATGTTATCCCTAAACTTTTGTCCCTTAATTCTGAAGTTATGTCCCCTTGTTGGAATCTTCCCCACTCTCAAAGGGAAAAGCCTACCCACGTCAACTCTGTCCGTCCCTCTTAAAATTTAAAAAACCTCTATCAAGTCCCCCCTCAACCTTCTACGCTCCAAAGAATAAAGACCCAACCTGTTCAACCTCTCTCTGTAGCTTAAGTGCTGAAACCCAGGCAACATTCTAGTAAATCTCCTCTGTATGAAGGTGAATTAGCTGGTCTCAAATGGGGAACATAAATTGAACTGTGGGTTCTGGGCTGGCTGTCACTATTTTATTCCCTCACACTTACTGCATGAATCCAGAACATTATCCCACATCACCTGCCCCCTAGAAATACTAAGACCCAACACTTTGGCAAATTATACAGTATGAATTCACCTTGTGAATTAAAAAAAAAAAACAAGGTAGAGTCTAGAACTGCGTGGTGTGCTCAATGCACTGCGTCTAGCAATCCCATATGGGGTTGACCTCAGCCACATGCGGAATGATGGAAGGCAATAACATGTGTAAGAAAATAACTGCAGATGCTGGTACAAATCGAGGGTATTTATTCACAAAATGCTGGAGTAACTCAGCAGGTCAGGCAGCATCTCAGGAGAGAAGGAATGGCTGAAGAAGGGTCTCGACCCGAAACGTCACCCATTCCTTCTCTCCTGAGATGCTGCCTGACCCGCTGAGTTACTCCAGCATTTTGTGAATAAATACCCTCGAAGGCAATAACATTCTCGATTCCTCATGCAGTACGTTCAACAAGGTGCCGGCAGTCCCCAGGTTCGGCAAGAGTACATTAAGCCAATTTCTCCGCAATTCAGAAACATGTCTCCTGTATCTAGGGTTGCCAACTTCTTCACTCCCAAATAAGGGGCAAAGGGTGACGTCACCGGCCCGCACCCCACCTGACCTCCACCCAGCCAGCGGCCACGTGCTCCCGCTCCACCAATGGCGGCCGCCCCGCCCGGCCTGGCTGGGTGAGGTCACGTGGGGCACGGGGCGGTGACGTCACCCTTTGTCCCTTATTTGGGAGCGAGGAAGTTGGCAACCCTACTAATACGGGACAAGGGCGGTCCCGTACGGGACAAACTAATTTAGCCCAAAATATGGGATGTCCCGGCTAATACGGGACAGTTGACAACCCCACCTGTATCACTATCCCGACAATTGGTATAATTCTTTCATTTCATTGAATAATCATACTAACACTATAATTAAGGTGATGGAATATATACTGTATTCATTCAATAATGAATAGCATGCAAGATTTTTATTTTGACGAGTCAGGTCGTTCGTGATCCCAGGAGCCCTTCTATGTTGCTGAGGACTAGCAAAATATCATGATGATATCAATATAAGATGGGGAGAGCTTTACATCAAAAACACTTGTTCATTTCTGTGCTGTAAATATCATTTTAAATAACAATTCAAATCATACCATTGTGCATCTGAACATTTGCACAATTGTCTGCAACGTTTGCACCAAATATCTTTTTGTAGATGCACAAGTGACTGAACAATACAGGTAGATGTTACATTAATACAGAAATACAAACACACACGTCAATAAACTGATGGACCAGTAACTGAAGTCTATCAGATTATCACGTTGGACTTCACCCGCACAGCACAGCAAAAATACACGTTTGAAATATTTGAATGAGGTTGTAGGGTAATTTATTTATGATTTGATAATGGACTAATTTCTCTTCAACATGAATCACCTATCTGGCCTGTAACTTTGCTAAGACAACTAAACTTAAGGCTTTGTTAACCAAAGTTAAAGAACACCTACAATACTCCACAAACTGAATACCAGACTGTACAAACCAATTAAAATGGTACACTCAACTTTGAAATATAACATGAATATAGATTGGGCAGGTGGGTGAAGGGTCTCGACCCAAAACATCACCTATTCCTTTTCTCCAGAGATGCTGCCTGACCTGCTAAGTTAATCCAGCGTTTTGTGTCTATCTTCAGTGTTGACATAGTCACAGAGTGATACAGCGTGGAAACAGGCCCTTCGGCCCAACTTGCCCACACCGGCCAACATGTCCCAGCTACACTAATCCCACCTGCCTGCACTTGGTCCATATCCCTCCAAAGCTGCCCTATCCATGTACCTGTCTAACTGTTTCTTAAATGTTGGGATAGTCCCAGTCTCAACTACCTCATCTGGCAGCTTGTTCCATACACCCACCACCCTTTGTGTGGAAATGTTACCACTTGGATTCCTATGAAATCTTTTCCCCTTCACCTTGAACCTATGTCCTCTGGTCCTCGATTCCCCTACTCTGGGCAAGAGACTCTGTGCATTTACATGATCATTATTTTATACACCTCTGTAAGATCACCCTTCATCCTCCTGCATTCCAAGGAATAGAGACCCAGCCTACTCAACCTCTCCCTATAGTTCACACCCTCTAGTCCTGGCAACATCCTCGTAAATCTTCTCTAAACCCTTTCAAGCTTGACAATATATTTCCTCTAACATGGTGCCCAGAACTGAATACAATATTCTAACTGTGGTCTCACCAACATCTTATACAACTGCAACATGACCTCCCAACTTCTATACTCAATACTCTGACTGAGAAGGCCAATGTGCCAAAAGCCATTTCTACCTGCGATTCGACCCCAGATCCCTCTGCTCTGCAACACTCCCCAGAGGCCAAGCATTCACTGTGTAGGTCCTGCCCGTGTTAGACATCCCAAAATGCAACATCTCACACTTCTCTGTATTACGTTCCATCAACCATTCCTCAGCCCACCTGGCCAATCGACCCAGATCCTGCTGCAATCTTTCACAGCCATCCTCACTATCTGTAAGACCACCCACTTTTGTATCATCAGCAAACTTGCTAATCTTGCCCTGTATATTCTCATCCAAATCATTGATGTAGATGACAAACAGTAACGGGCCCAGCACCGAACCCTGAGGCACCCCACCAATCACAGGCCTCCAGTCCAGTCCGAGAAGCAACCCACCCTCTGCTTCCTTCCATGGAGCCAATTTGCTATCCATTCAGCTATCTCTCCCATGCGATCGAACCTCCCAGAGCAGCCTAACATGCGGAACACGATGTGAAGAAATTTAGAGTTAAGAGAGAAATACAGAGCAAGAAACATCATGAGTAAATCTGCCAAGTTAGTATCATGATGGAGAGATTTGCACGACACATTGAATCTCCTGCACCAGATTTCACATCAGCGTCAGCAACACGACTTGCATTTTACATTTATAATTTAAAAGTTTTCTTTCTTACCTCTCGATTTTGCTCTTGGACAGGGTCTTTTTTATGACAAGCACCATGACTCGACACATCCACGTGCTCAGGATCATCCTCAGGCAAAAAGGTTTTGCTAATACACTCAACCTCTTCTTTCAGTTCCTTCACTGCTAAAGACAAGGCTTCTCCTTCTTTCTTCCAGTCTTCCTTCAGCAACATCTGCTTAAATAAGAGCTTGCCAACTAGAGAAAAATCCTCCATTGCCACATCATCATCGGCAAAGAAATCAGGAGATGGCTGGTCACGGCGCACAGCTTCAGAGGCCCCCTTAACTTGGCCAAAGTCGTTTACAGATGAATCGTCTGGCCATTCTTGGGCAATTGTTTGTGCTGGTGTGAGTTTATCTTGAACATTAGACTCTGCATGGCCATTAAAACCAGAAATTCTTCCTGGACATCTATCTTCAGTCAGTTCGTTCAGATCTTCCATTAGATTTACATTAGAATTCCTCGGTTTTTCACCAGGCAACTCTGAATGTTCATGCCTGATGTCAGTTAAAATATCTTGGTGGTGGATGACAGCGAACTGTTGCCCGTCACTATCGATGGTTAATGAATCCACCCCTTCATCTACTGGTGATCTGAAAGTCCGCTTGCCTTTGTTCTCCAAAATCACTTCATTTTGCTCAAGTTGACGCAGTTGAGCAGAAAGTAATTTAATCTGGCAATGGTCATCATCTTCCTCCGTGTCGCCTTCAACATCGGAGGTCTCCTCCACATTGTCAGTTCCTGAACTGAAGATTTTTACATCATCTTCAATCCAATTGTTATCAGAATCAGCATTTAAGTTGGACAAGTGCACAGCACCTGCCAAAACGTCGACTTCTTCTGTTGTTGTGTTTTTCAAGTCCACATTATCCATGCTTTCCTGTTCACCGTTAACATCTTCATTTACTATAAGTGCACAAGCCTCATCACCATAAAAATCTTCAGCCAGATTCCCTCCGAAAGTATCGTTGGTGCCTGGAACGTTTTCCAGCGAGCCATCATAACCAACCTCAGTCAGAATATTTTCCACACTTATTTGATCATTTTCCAATCCTTGTTCATTCATCTCAACCCCATTTACACACTGCCTTAAACTGACAGCCTCGCTGTCAGGATCCGTGAGGCCTTTCTGTCTGCTCATACTAATCTCCCGTTACCATTATTCATAATACAAGAATAACATGAAGAGGTGTGGGAGGAAACAACTACGAAAAATCCAGAAACGTTCATTTTCACACTACATAAAGATTCAAACATGCTTCTGACAGTGACACCCACAGATGGTACAATGCGGTTAAAGGGGGTGCAGAGCCCTTGCAGCTGTCTGTGGTGAACAGTGCCCGCTATCTAGTGCTGCAAACACCCCGCTGCAAAGTGATGGACCCATCAACTTCCCAGCGCTGCAAAGAGCCTGGTGCTGCCTGTTGCAAATGGCACTGCACTGCCTCGAGCTGCAGAGTCTAGACCCTGAGGTGGCTTGTGGTGAATCTTACCCTCAGCCCAGTGTGGCCCACACGCTGGCCCTGCAGCCAGTCAGTGGTGACCCGGCCCGCTGCCCAGTGTGGCCCAGACCCTGGCCCTGCAGCCAGTCAGTGGTGACCCGGCCCGCTGCCCAGTGTGGCCCACACGCTGGCCCGCTGCCCAGCGCTGTAAAGGCGCTGCAGACCCTGCCTGGAGACAAAGCAAGACCGGCCTGCGGGGAGACGGCGCCGGGGGCTCAGCCTCAGTCGGGGCGGCCGCTGCCGCTGCCGGAGCCGGAGCCCACCATGGCCGGGCTGTAGCCGCCGCGAAGGCCGGGGATCGCGGACCGAGTAACGAGCGCTGGCGCCACGGCTCCTGGACGCCCGTCGCTCCGCACAGCGGACAGACCCTCCTCACACTCGGCCACCGGCGGGTCGGAGATGTCCGTCAGACCAGGCCGCAGGCTCAGCCCCGCCCCTACCCGAGCAACGTCATGACGCACACACGCACTCCCGAACGTCAGCGCGTCCTCCCAGACCCGCCCCCAACACGTCATGACGCACTCCCCAGCGTCAGCGCGTCCTCCAGCGCCGCCCCCCAAGCAACGTCATGACGCACTCCTCAACGTCAGCGCGTCCTCGCAGCCCCGCCCCCTAAGCAACGTCATGACGCATACACGCACTCCCTACACGTCAGCGCGTCCTCCAGCCCCGCCCCCCCAAGCAACGTGATGGCGCACACACACCCAATTTCGTCAGCGCGCCCCCTCAACCACGCCCCACCCTCACAACGTGATGACGAGAGGGCCAGCCTCCATCGCCCAGCTGTGTGGGCGGCCCGCTCTTGGACGCCTGCAGTCCCTGCCGCTGACAGCAGGGGGAGGCATTGCGCCACAGACGATGCTGGTAACAGGAGGTGCTGGGAATGTAAACATCTTTTTATGTTGTTTTAAAGTGATTGACTTTATTCCAAGCTGCCTCCTCCACATAAATACTGGCAACACCTGGGTAGAACGACATGGTCAAACATTGCAACACTGTTCTGACCAGGGTTAGAAAAATAGTCACAATTTATTCAAAGTAAATATTTGCAGTCAAGGTAAGAGGGTGGAGGAGTTACAGACATAATAATAATAATAATAATAATAAATGTTATTGGTCATATGTAGGTTGGCACAGGGTCAACGATACAATGAAATGTATTTAACAAGACAACGAGTCACCTCAGCAGTAATATTCCAAGGATAAATAAGATTTAAAAAATGACATTAGTAAGGTAAAAATACAATATTAAAAATAGGTAAAAAGACAATATTAAAAATAATCAACATATATGATGTGAAATGTGTTTATGCGTTCAGAAGCCTGATGGCCTGATGCTAGAAACTGTTCTTAAGTCTGGTGGTACGCGCAGCCATACTCCTGTATCGTCTGCCTGACGGTAACAAGGAGAACAGCCTGCGTGCTGGGTGGCTGTGGTCCTCGATGATGCTGCGTGCCTTCCGCAGGCACCGCTGGTAGAACATGTCCTGAGTGGCCGGGAGACAGTTGCCAGTGATGTGCTGTGCCATCTTCACCACTCTCTGTAGTGATTTGTGGCTGTGGATACAACTGGTGATCTTGTGAGGAGTGGAGTTTATTTCTCCCAGAGAGTGGTTCAGAATCTCCGGTCTCTCTGAATGTTCCACAAGGTGGTAGCGCTCTGCTGGAGCTTGGCTCCTTCCTCGGACTTTAGTGTCATCTTCACAACATCAGAAATTCCATGATTATCCAAAAGGCTCAGGAAAACCTCCTTCAGATTCACACCCGGAAATGTCAAAGTCTTGGGCAGCATCAAGGTTAACATTTCAGGTTGAAGATCATTTGTCGGAACAGGGAAAGAAACAATTTAATTTTAAGTTGCATAGAAACATAGAAAAATTGGTGCAGGAGGAGGCCATTCGGCCCTCCGAGCCAGCACCGCCATTCAATGTGATCATGGCTGATCATCCACAATCAGTACCCCGTTCCTGCTTTCCTCCCATATCCCTTGATTTATGAGGCGTTTGCACAGTAATCAACCAGAACCAGATCCCGTTACCCCTAAATGCTAAATCTAACTCTCTCTTGAAAACATCCAATGAATTGGCCTCCACTGCCCTCTGTGGCAGGGAATTCCACAGATTCACAACTCTCTGGGTGAAGAAGTTTTTCCTCATCTCAGTCCTAAATGGCCGACCCCTTATTCTTAAACTGTGGCCGCTGGACTCCCCCCGACATGGGGACCATGTTTCCTGCATGAAGATGTTACTGTGTAACTTGCTGTGACTCGCGTTGAGAGGGATGTGGAGCCATGGAGAGAGTGGACAACCCATGTCGGTCTGTCATACGTTCTCCGAGCTGCTGAGCCATTCCCCATCACATTTCTGTATCTCTGATTCTGGACATATAATCACCACACTGGTTGTCGCATGCATTAGGAGGATCATGGTGCCAAGTGGGCCTTAAAGGACAATGTCTTAATATCGATTGTTTCCAACTTGGTCTTGAAGATCTTAACGTCGGGTGCAGTGCGAATGTCATGGTGGAGATGATTCCATTGGCGAATTGTCTTTGGGTGCAGTGAATACCTACAGCAGTCTTGACTTGTTGGGATGATGTTGCATTTGAAGACTCCCGATTGCCTGGTCTTTGGTTGTCTGGATGAATTTGCAGATTGAAGATGACTCTTGATGTTGCTTGGAATAAACCTGTACGTTTCTTTAAAGATGTTTATCAGGCGTAATTTGGTTCCTACGGTCTTGAAGAGTTTTCCATTCTAGATCAGCAAGGGTTTTAGTGATACTGGACTCCCGACTGTAATCACCAACGTTGAACCTTGCAGCTCTATTCTGAATTCTTTCTAACTTGTCCCCATCTGTTTTGTGTTGTTGATTCCAGACCACGGAGCAATACTCAAGTTTGGGTCTTGCCAGAGTCTTGTAGGACAGAGGCTGTAAAGTTCAGTCAGGAGTGTTAAGGTTCAAAGCAAGGCGGACTGTAGACTTTAGACTTTAGAGACACAGCCTCGAAAGCAGGCCCTTCGGCCCGCCGAGTCTGTGCCGACCAGCGGTCACCCCGTATACTAGCACTATCCTGCACGATAAGGAACACTTTACAATTTGGCCGAAGCCAACTAACCTGCAAACCTGCACGTCTTTGGAGTGCGGGCAGAAACCGGAGAACAGGGAGAAAACCCACGCAGTCACGGGGAGAACGTACAAACTCCGTACAGACAGCACCCGTAGTCAGGATCGAACCCGGGTCTCTGGCATCAGTAATCATGTATTGTCTTTCCGCTGACTGGGTAGCACGCAACAAAAGCTTTTCACTTTACCACTAGGGGTACTGATTGAGAATGATCAACCATGATCACATTGAATGGCGGTGCTGGCTCGAATGGCCGAATGGCCTCCTCCTGCACCTATTGTCTATTGTCTATTGTAAACTGTAATTTTATTTAGCCAGATGTACTTCCAGCATTCTGGAAGCAACGGAGGTGGGTGTTTTGAGGATGAGACTGTCGGATTTCCGGAATGTACATCCTAAAGATTCTGTTTACCATTACAAATCCTTTAGGAAATCTTCAGCAGCTCGAGAAATGCCCAGAGGGAGCTACATTAGGGGAAGCCTTTGCCACATGAGGATAACCAGTCAGAGAGGAAGCAGACAAGTGCCAGAAATACTGGGTCGTTTACACTGGGTCAAAAGGTAATCTTCAGGACCATGTTTGGAATGAGATGGAAACGTATAGAAGTTGGGAGGCCATTAGGGTTGCCAACTAGTCCAGTATTAGCCGGGACGTCCCGTATTTTGGGTTAAATTAGTTTGCCCCGTACGTATGGGACCGCCCTTGTCCCGTATTAGTAGGGTTGCCAACTTCCTCACTCCAAAATAAGGGACAAAGGGTGACGTCACCGCCCCGTGCCCCACGTGACCTCACCCAGCCAGCGGCTACGTGCGCCCGCTCCACCGATGGCGGCCGCCCGGGCCGGGAGCACGTGGCCGCTGGCTGGGTGAGGTCACGTGGGGCGCGGGGCGGCGACGTCACCCTTTGTCCCGTATTTGGGAGTGAGGGAGTTGGCAACCATATCCTCGACTCACGATGGAGTTACGTTCTGATAAACCCATCGTAAATCAGAAACGCATATTGCCAGCCCAGGAAAAGATCAAAATTCAAAATTGGAAGTACGGTTTCTACTGAATGTGTTTCCCTTTTGCACCGTCCTAAAGTCGAAGCATCGTAAGTCAAGGAGCATCTGTATAGAAGGTGGGAGGCCATGCCACAGTTAAATCAGACGTCGGTAAGGCCACATTGAGAGTATTGTGTTCAATTTTGGTCAGCGTGTTGTAAGAAAGATGTTGTTAAACTAGAACGAGTGCAGGGAAGATTTACGAGGATGTTGCCAGGACCTGAGGGCGGAAGTGTATTTTTTAATCTTGTTTATTTTTTTACCTCAACATTCGAACTAATTAAGAGCAGAAAGGTTGAGGAGTAATGGAGCACGCGAGAATGCTCTCTGACCTTTCATGATCCAGCTCCACAATTAGCCCCACTCATAGAAACATGGAAACATAGACCATAGGTGCAGGAGGAGGCCATTTGTCCCTTCGAGCCAGCACCGCCATTCAATATGATCATGGCTGATCATCCAAAATCAGTACCCCGTTCCGGCTTTCTCCCCATATCCCTGCACGGTAGCGCAGCGGTAGAGTTGCTGCTTTACAGCGAATGCAGCGCCGGAGACTCAGGTTCGATCCTGACTACGGGTGCTGCACTGTAAGGAGTTTGCACGTTCTCCCCGTGACCTGCGTGGGTTTACTCCGAGATCTTCGGTTTCCTCCCACACTCCAAAGACGTACAGGTATGTAGGTTAATTGGCTGGGTAAATGTAAAAATTGTCCCTAGTGGGTGTAGGATAGTGTTAATGTACGGGGATCACTGGGTGGCACGGACTTGGAGGGCCGAAAAGGCCTGTTTCCGGCTGTATGTATATGATATGATATGATTCCGTTAGCCCTAAGAGCTATACCTAACTCTCTTGAAAACATCCAGTGAATTGGCCTCCACTGCCTTCTGTGGCAGAGAATTCGGATAAGACCATGAGAGGAATGGATTAGTCTTTTCCCCAATCAAGAACCAGAGAAGATTGGTTTAAGATGAGGGGGTAAGACGATTTAAGAGGAACCAGAGGGGTAGCTTTTTTACACAAAGGGTGGTGTGTGCACGGAACGAGCTGCTGGAGGAGGTAGTTGAGGGGGGGTACTATCGGAACATTTAATTTAGACAGGTACATTGTATAGGACATGTTTAGAGGGATATGGGCCAAACGCAGGCAGGTGGGACTAGTGCAGATGGGACATGTTGGCCGATGTGAACAAGTTGGGCCGGAGGGCCTGTTTCCACATTGCGTGACAATGAGTCCAAGTTTAGAGGTTTGAATTTGAGATTCAGTTTAGGCGTCAGTGACTGAATGGTTAAGATTGGATGAACACAAGGCCAAAGATCTGTGGGTTGTATCAGGTAACGCATTAAACATTCCCCAGTCAGGGTCTGTCAACCATTAAATCCTCCGCCTGTTGTGGTATGTAAAGTATTACATATTCCCCGAATACGATGGGTCATGTATCAACTGCCTTCCAGTAACCTTTTGATTAATGGGTTCGTTCTCTTTGCATTCAAAGTGAAGACTCAGTAGCTCTAGGTTTCTCGATCCTTCTCATTTGTTTGGTGTTTGGCGCTTTGATTTGCAAATGGCCGTGCAAATGTCTGTGGATGGGAGAAAACCCGCCATCCAAACCCCAGCCACACCATCCAACCACAGCCTTGAATGGGCCCAACAGGGCCAATGGTTGACCACTGCCGACCAAGCAACTCAATCACCGCACACCAAGGATAGTCATCCCGGTAAATACCACCTCTCGGCCAACAATTTCAGGGCGGCATTGTGGTGCAGCGGTAGAGTTGCTGCCTTACAGCGAATGCAGCGCCGGAGACCCGGGTTCAATCCCGACTACGGGTGCTGTCTGTACGGAGTTTGCACGTTCTCCCCGTGACCTGCGTGGGGTTTCTCCGAGATCTTCGGTTTCCTCCCACACTCCAAAGACGCACAGGTATGTAGGTTAATTGACTTTGTAAATGTAAAGATTGTCCCTAGTGTGTGTAGGATAGTGTTAGTGTGCGGGGAACGCTGGTTGGCACGGACCCGGTGGGCCGAAGGGCCTGTTTCTGCGCTGTATCTCTAAACTACACTAAACTAAACAAATGTAGTTTTTTAATTTAGTTTAGTTTAGAGATGCAACACGGAAACAGGCCCTTCGGCCCACCGGGTCCGTGCCGACCAGCGATCCTCGCACACTAACATTATCCTACACACACTAGGGACAATTTACAATCTTTACCAAAGCCAATTAACGTACAAACCTGCACGTCTTTGGAGTGTGGGGAAACACTGGAGCACCCGGGGAAAACACACGCAGGTCACGGGGAGAACGTACAAACTCCACACAGACAAGAGTCAAGAGTGTTTTATTGTCGTGTGTCCCAGGTAGAACAATGAAACTCTTACTTGCAGCAGCTCAACAGGACATGTAAACATAGCACACTGTAAACAATATAATAAATGAAAGTCGTGGTGCCTGGAGGAAAGAAGCTGTTCCTGAACCTGGACGTCACAGTTTGCAGGCAGTGCCGGTAGTCAGGATCGAACCTGGACGTCACAGTTTGCAGGCAGTGCCGGTAGTCAGGATCGAACCTGGTTCTTTGGCGAGAGGCTGAAGTTCTCCCGCTGCACCACCGAGCCGCCCTGTACTGAGAGGTTTTTATGTAAGGGAGCAGCACCAAATCATACATCACAGAATAATACAGCATATAACAGGCCCTTCTGCCCAACTCATCCGTGCTGACCCAGATGCCTCGTCAAAGCTAGTCCCATTTCCCATCTTCGGTAAGGTTTGCCAACCGTCCCGTATTAGCCGGGACATCCCGTATTTTGGACTAAATACGGGACCGTCCTTGTCCCGTATAGTAGGGTCGCCAACTTCCTCCCTCCCAAATACGGGACAAAGGGTGACGTCACCGCCCCGCGCCCCACGTGACCTCACCCAGCCAGCGGCCACGTGCTCCTGTTACTACACAAACCGCCTCCCGGCCCGGGCGGCCACCTTTGGTGGAGCGGGAGCACGTGGCCGCTGGCTGGGTGCGGTCACGTGGGGCGCGGGGTGGTTGAACAGCACTGCTGGCTGGTCACTCTGGTCCCCTGACCCTCCTTCACCCATTTCGTGCTGGAGGTACCAAGTTCCTGCGGACAGTCAACCTCAGCCATCGAAGGAAGTGTTTTGCGGGAGGTATTGAGGGATGTGGACCAAACGCGGGCGGTGGTGCCAGCGTAGATGGGGCATGCTGGGTGGGCATGGACAAGATGGGCCGAAGGGCCTGGTTCATTGCTGTGTGATCTCGAAGAATGAGGGGGGACCTCATTGAAACGTACAGAATAGCGAAAGGCCTGGATAGAATGGATGTGGAGAGGATGTTTCCACCAGTGGGAGAGTCTGAGACTAGAGGTCACAGCCTCAGAATTAAAGGACCTTCTTTTAGGAAGGAGATGAGGAGAAATTACTTTGGTCAGAGGGTGGTGAATCTGTGGGATTCTTTGCCACAGATGGCTGTGGAGGTCAAGTCAGTGGATATTTTTAAGGCAGAGATAGATAGATTGTTGATTAGTGCGGGTGTCAGGGGTTATGGGGAGAAGGCAGGAGAATGGGGTTGAGAGGGAGAGATAGATCAGCCATGATTGAATGGCGGAGTGGACTTGATGGGCCGAATGGCCTAATTCTGCACCTATCACTTATGAACTTATGACCCCCTTTACCTCACTCGTCCCAGCCGCGAGACTCTACTGTGGAGAGCTGAAGATGTCACTCTGTGTCCCAACGGCCCTTTGTTTGGGCTGTTTACTAACGGTGGTGAACGATGGGCCGGTGGAACATCCTCAGTCTGATTGAGGTGCGGGTGGCAGTGCCAAGCCACGTCAGTGTTTACAAACCCGCTTCTGGGAAAACTATGTTTTCTGGGAAAACTCGGTGTAAACCCAGATGACAGTCTGCTGGCTGAAACAAACAGCTTACCTTACTGTGCTGAGTAAGAGGCACGGCTAAAATAACCCCTGCCTCTGCCCCACTGATGTATAACTAACCCTGGCCCCTTATTTAGAAGCTGACTCCATGTTGCTGCACAGTGATGTGCTGGGACCATTAAAAACAAAGTATAAATAGAACTTGTTTGTGTTTGCCCGAGACTCCATCTAAGATAAACACCGCGACCACTCGCTCCAAACCCGGCACACGTCACGGCATCACACGACATGCAACCACGCTCCAGGAGAGAAGGGCTGGGCAGTGTAGAGGGGGCTTCTCACTGTATGGGACCCATGCCCTGGCAGCGTGTGGTCACAATGCAAGAACTGCAAGCAGCTCCCAAAACCGCAAGAAACTCACAAACGTTGTGTTATTGCTCACATCAATAGTTTTGGAGAAGCTGTGGCCTCTGGTCCTGGACTCTCCCACTGGTGGAACCATCCTCTCCACATCCACTCTACCCAGGCCTCTCACTATTCTGTACGTTCTGAACTCCAGTGAGCACAGGCCCAGTGCCGTCAAAGGCTCATCACATGTTACCGGGTCACGGGGAGAACATACAAACTCCGTACAGACAGCACCCGTGGTCAGGATTGAACCCAGGTCTCCGGCGCTGTGAGGCAGCAACTCTAACCGCTGTGCCACCGCGCGGCCCCTTCCAATGCCTTTTGCAGTTGTGCTTGCGATGTGCGTGCGGTGTTGTGAAGCTGCCTGGCACGGTGGGATGGAGACAGAGCACTGGGTTCACGCACGAGGACTAGTTTAACCCAGAGACGACCGCATCTTGGAGCCATAACGCTGCCAACTGTTGTGGTGCCAGCGAATAGCTGGCTGGTGACTCAGCAACTGAGTATAACACCAGCACGCTCTGCACCCTATCAGACATGCCCCGTGCTTTATAGTTTTAGTTTTGGAGATACTGTATGGAAACATGGCCCTTCGGCCCACTGAGGCCATGCTGACCATCAAGCACCCGTGCACACACTGACCTCTCTGGCCTGTCCAGTGTTAGAGTGAGTCCACTCAAGAATTAGAGGATCAACACCTCTTATTTCGCTCGGGCAGCTTACACCCCAGCGGTATGGACGTTGGTTTCTCTAATTTCAAGTAACTCCTGCACTCCCTCCTCCCCTCTCTCCTCCACCCTAGTCGTTCTACCAGTTCCACTCTGCATCCTCTATCCCCCTCGTCAGCACATCTTCCACAGCCAACAATGGACCATTGTGGACTCCACCCTTCATGATGTCATTTGTTGCTGGCCCTGATTTGTTCTGGCCTTTTCTCGCCTCCAGTTTTGCTTCCCCCCACCCCACCCCCCTCCCCCCACCCCCCACCCCCCACCCCCCACCCCCCACCCCCCACCCCCCACCCCACCCCCCACCCCCCTCCCCCCACCCCACCCCCCACCACCACCTCCATCTTTCACTGAAGAAGCATCCCAACACAAAAAAGTCGCCCATTCCTTCTCTCAATAGACAATAGACAATAGACAATAGGTGCAGGAGTAGGCCATTCAGCCCTTCGAGCCAGCACCGCCATTCAATGCGATCATGGCTGATCACTATCAATCAGTACCCCGTTCCTGCCTTCTCCCCATACCCCCTCACTCCGCTATCCTTAAGAGCTCTATCCAGCTCTCTCTTGAAAGCATCCAACGAACTGGCCTCCACTGCCTTCTGAGGCAGAGAATTCCACACCTTCACCACCCTCTGACTGAAAAAGTTCTTCCTCATCTCCGTTCTAAATGGCCTACCCCTTATTCTCAAACTGTGGCCCCTTGTTCTGGACTCCCCCAACATTGGGAACATGTTATCTGCCTCTAATGTGTCCAATCCCCTAATTATCTTATATGTTTCAATAAGATCCCCCCTCATCCTTCTAAATTCCAGTGTATACAAGCCCAATCGCTCCAGCCTTTCAACATAGCAGAGATGCTACCTGACCCGCTGAGTTTCTCCAGCACTCTGTGAAACGTTACCTATCCATGTTCTCCACAGATGCTGCCTGACCCGCTGAGTTACTCCAGCACTCTGTGAAACGTCACCTATCCATGTTCTCCACAGATGCTGCCTGACCCGCTGAGTTACTCCAGCACTCTGTTTCTACCCTTTCACATTAGTTCTGTTATCCCACTTTCTCATCC
>NC_135980.1:30854216-30861716 GCF_053455715.1 Rhinoraja longicauda | reverse complement strand
GGTGTTGCCTAGTGCAAAGGTAGTGTTCAGTTCTCGTATGGCCCTGGGGTAAAAACTGTTCTTAAGTCTGTTTGTTCGGGATTTGATCGACCTGAAACGTCGACCAGAGGGCAGATGATCAAACAGATGGTGGCCGGGGTGGGATGGATCTTTTATTATTTTGCCTGCTCTACTGAGGCAGCGTAGGCTGAACAGGTGCTCCAGGGAGGGCAGTGAGCAGCCGATGATCTTCTGGGCCGTCGTGATGACCCTCTGAAGGGCCTTCCTGTCCTTTTCTGAGCAGCTGGCATACCATGTGGTTATACAGTATGCCAGCACACTCTCGATGGAGCAGCGATAGAAGGACAACATGAGCTTCTCCTGCAGGTTGGTTTTCCTGAGGATCCTCAGGAAGTGGAGTCTCTGCTGTGCCTTCTTTACTGTGGTGATGGTGTTGGTAGACCAGGTAAGATCCTCTGCGATGTGCGTACCCAGGAACCTGAAAGCGGGTACCCTTTCCACACAGACCCCATTGATGTAGAGTGGGTCGTATTCTACACTGGTTTTTCTAAAGTCAATTATAAGTTCCTTTGTTTTGGAGGAGTTCAGGACCAGATTGTTCACTGAACACCATGCTGCCAGCCTTTGGATTTCATCCCTATAGGCTGTCTCATCTCCTCCTGAGATGAGTCCAACCACAGTCGTGTCATCCGCGAACTTGATGATGGTGTTGGTGGGATGGGTGGGGGCGCAGTCGTGAGTGTAGAGGGAGTAAAGGATGGGGCTCAACACACAGCCCTGTGGTGAGCCGGTGCTCAGTGTAATGGTGGAGGAGAGGTGAGGGCCTATTTTGACTGTCTGGGGGCGGTTGGTCAGGAAGTCCTTGATCCATTGGCAGATGGTTTGGGAAAATCCAAGGTCGGAAAGTTTGGTGACCAGTCTGCTCGGGATGACCGTGTTAAAGGCAGAGCTGAAGTCGAGGAAGAGCATCCTCACATAGCTCCCCTGGTGTTCAAGGTGGGTCAGTGCAGTGTGAAGAGCAGTGTCGATGGCATCCCCTGTAGACCTATTTGCTCTGTAGGCAAACTGGTGTGGGTCGAAGGTGGGTGGGAGGCTGGCTTTGATGTGCTGCAGGACCAGTCTCTCAAAGCACTTTGTGATGACCGGTGTGAGTGCTACCGGACGGTAGTCGTTAAGACCGCTGATGACAGACTTTTTCGGCAGTGGGATGATTGTGGCGGACTTCAGGCAGGGAGGGATGGTGGATTTTAAAAGGGACAGGTTGAAGATTTTTGTGAAGACCTCAGATAATTGGTCTGCACATTCCCTCAGCACTCTGCCCGTCACACCATCGGGGCCTGCAGCTTTCCTGGGATTCACTGCTCTGAGCACGCGCTTAACATCATACTCCTGCACAGTGAAGGTGTTGCTGTCAGGTGCTGGAGAGGGTGTTATGTCTGCCACTGTAGCTTTCACCTCGAAACGAGCAAAGAAACAGTTAAGTTCCTCTGCCAGCGAGGCGTCGCCGTCGGCAGTCGTGCGGTTGCTGGTCTTGCAGTTGGTGATGTGCTGGATGCCTTGCCATACCCGCCGTGGGTCATTGTTGGTAAAGTGGTCCTCAATCTTCCTCTTGTAGGACGCTTTGGCATCCTTGATGCCTCTCTTCAGGTTGGTTCTAGCAGCACTGTATAGAGCTCTATCACTAGACCTGAAGGCGGTGTTACGGTCCTTGAGGAGAGACCTGACATCCTTTGTCATCCAGGGTTTCTGATTGGGATACAACCGGATGCGTTTGTCGACGGTGACATTGTCAACACAGTTTTGGATGTAGCAAAGTACAGTTGATGTGTACTCCTCCAAGTCCTGATCCTCAAAAATATCCCAGTTGGTCCTTTCGAAGCAATCCTGCAGCTGCGAGGAAGCTCCTTCAGGCCATGTCTTAACAGTCTTTATGGTGACTGGAGCTTTCCTCCTGAGTGGGGTGTATGCTGGAGTTAGGAATATGGACAGGTGATCTGACTGCCCCAGGTGTG
The DNA here is from genome assembly GCF_053455715.1 of Rhinoraja longicauda. Lineage (NCBI taxonomy): Eukaryota > Metazoa > Chordata > Chondrichthyes > Rajiformes > Arhynchobatidae > Rhinoraja > Rhinoraja longicauda. Next base: position 30,859,704 of record NC_135980.1, on the reverse strand, counting down.
GTAGTGGTGCTGACCTGAAACCCTTCTTGATATTTGAGTAAACCTTGTCTAGTGTGTTTTTCCCCCTGGTAGCACATCTTATGTGTTGTTCAAGTTTCGGGAGAACTGACTTTAGGTCTGCATGATTGAAGTCCCCGGCTATGATGTGGGCTGCTTCTGGATATGTGCTCTGTTGTGAGTTTATTGCACCGAGCAGGTAGCCTAAAGCTGTGCTAGCGTTAGCATTCGGTGGGATGTAGACTGCTGTTACTATAACCCCTGTAAATTCGCGAGGAAGGTAAAAAGGCCTGCATTTAACTGTTAGGGACTCCAGATCAGGAGAACAATGGCTATCTATGATTTGGATGTTAGTGCACCAGCTGTTGTGCACGTAAATGCATAACCCCCCCCCCCCCCTTGCTCTTACCGGAGTCGATGTTTCTGTCCCAACGAAACGCTGTACGCCCGGCTAGCTCAATGGCTCCGTCTGGGATAAGTGGATGAAGCCATGTCTCTGTTACTAAGAGAATGCAACAGTCCTCCACGAGTTTGTTTTAGTTCATCCATTTTGTTGATGATGGATCTGGCGTTGGTGAGAAACATGCTAGGTAGCGGTGGTTTGTGTGGCTGTCTCTTTAGCTTGGCAAGTATACCGGACCGGCATCCTCGCTTTTGCTTCCTGTTTCTCCTCCGCCTGCGACGCCTGTTCGCGCCGACAACTATCCACGGAGCGCCCAGTGTCCTGGCTATCTCTTCCGGTATATTTCGCGGGTGTGGAAATTCGCGCACAAGGTCCCGATTGCACTGGAATCCTATGATCAGAAGATCCTTTCGGTTGTAGGTAGGATTTGCCTGATTTGCCTGGTTTGCATGACTAAAATTGACTAACAGACATAACACAGATAACACACATAAAACGCACCGAAAGTGATGGGTGCAGAAATAGGCCATTCGGCCCATCAAGTCTACTCCGCCCTTCAATCGTGGCTGATCTATCTCTCCCTCCTAACCCCATTCTCCTGCCTTCTCCCCATAACCACTGACACCCGTACCAATCAAGAATCTATCTATCTCTGCCTTAAAAATATTCACCGACTTGGCCTCCACAGCCGTCTGTGGCAAAGAATCCCACAGATTCACCACCCTCTGACTAAAAGAAATTCCCCCTCATCTTCCTAAAGGAACATCCTTTAATTCTGAGGTTGTGCCCTCTGGTCCTAGACTCTCCCACTACTGGAAACATCCTCTCCACATCCACAAGTTTAAGTTTAGTTTAGTTTATTGTCATGTGCACCGAGGTACAGTGAAAACATTAATGCAGATAAAGTCCAGTAAAGTCCGATTAGAGATAGTCCGAACACATCCAATGAGGTAGATGGATGATCAGGACCGCTCTCTAGTTGGTGAGAGGACGGTTCAGTCGTCTGATAACAGCCGGGAAGAAACTGTCCCTGAATCTGGTAGAACTCAGCGGAACTAGGTTCTCAGTTCTGATTAGGGTTGCCAACTTCCTCACTCCCAAATAAGGGACAAGGTGACGTCACCGCCCCGCGCCCCATGTGACCTCACCCAGCCAGCGGCCACGTGCTCCCGCTCCACCAATGGCGGCCGCCCGGGCCGGGAGCACGTGGCCGCTGGCTGGGCGAGGTCACGTGGGGCGTGGGGCGCGGGGCGGTGACGTCACCTTGTCCCGTATTTGGGAGCGAGGAAGTTGGCAACCCTACTAATACTAATACAAACTAATTTGGCCCAAAATACGGGATGTCCTGGCTAATACGGGACAGTTGGCAACCCTAGTTCTGATGGAACCTGGACTGGAGCTTTCTGAAGAGGGGCTTGTCAACAGGTTCCTGTGTGACTAGGGTTTAGTCGTTTTTTTATGTGGACCAGTTTCAGTGAGAGGATTGTCAAGATTGAGAGTTGAGACCTAATGGGATCAGTTCAGTTTGAGTTCAGTTTATTGTCACGTGTAACGAGGTACAGTGAAAAGCCTTTGTTGCGCACTAAGCGGAACCAGTCCTCTGTGGAGAGATGGGGAGGGCCCCTTTCAAGATGATGGCATCCATTTTTCTCCCTGGTGCTGCTTTGGTGATATTTCAGAGCTCTCTGCTTACCTGTTCTTTATACCAACTTCACCCAGCCAACCTCCCCCTGGAACCAGCCCCCAGACCAGCCAGGGCCACCACAGCACAGGGTACGGCCTCCCTCAGGCTCTGTACCTTCAACACCCACCCCCTCCAACTTCCCCCAGCCCAACCCAACTAACCTGACACCTCCTTCCAGTCCCGACCCACAACGGCACCTATTCCTTTTTCTCCAGAGACCCTCTGAGTTACTCCAGAACTTTGTGCCTTTCTTTGGTATAAACCAGCATCTGCAGTTCTTTCTTTCTCTCGTCTTTGAGACTGGCGATTCCCATCCCCAGTAGCTGATCAATCCCCCCCCCCATCCTCTCCCTCCCAAACATCAACGAGCCACCGCCCCTCTCCCACTCCCACCCAATGACCAGCCCCACCCTACGCCACTCATTCAAACCCCCCACCACCAACACTGTCTCCTGCAATTACTTTTGTTTAGTATAATGGAGAGAAACAGCATGGAAATGGGCCCTTCGGCCCATCGAGTCCGTGCTGACTGAAGCCACCGGCGAAAACCAAAGGCAATCACAGGGAGAACAGACAAACTCCGCACAGACAGCACCCGTAGTCAGGATTGAACCCGGGTCTCTGGCGCTGTGAGGCAGCAACTCTACCGCTGCGCCACCGTGCCGGGCCTACTGCTCTGATCTGGATCCACTGCCTGACAAGTCATAAGGTCATAAGTGATAGGAGCAGAATTAGGCCATTCTGCCCATCAAGTCTACTCCGCCATTCACTCACGGCTGGTCTATCTCTTCCTCCTAACCCCATTCTCCTGCCTTCTCCCCATAACCCCTGACACCCGTACTGATCAAGAATCTATCTATCTCTGCCTTAAAAATATCCACTGACTTGGCCTCCACAGCCGTCTGTGGCAAAGAATCCCACAGATTCACCACCCTCTGACTAAAGAAATTCCTCCTCATCTCCTTCCTAAAGGAACGTCCTTTAATTCTGAGGCTGTGCCCTCTGGTCCTAGACTCTCCCACTGGTGGAAACGTCCTCTCCACATCCACTCTGTGTAGGCAGGCCCGTTGCTGCATTGGACGGTTCATTGGCCCCTGTAAATTGTCCTAAGTGTGTAGTTGAGTGACAAAATGTGGGCAGAGCTGAGGACGAGAGGAGGTTTAGTGCCGGATCAGTGGAGAGGGTGCTTGATGGTGGACACAAAATGCTGGGGTAACTCAGCGGGTCAGGCAGCATCTGTGGAGAGAAGGAATGGGTGACGTTTCAGGTCGAGACCCTTCTTCAGACTGCTTGATGGTGTGCGTGTGGGTTGGGGGGGCTCGAGGCTCGGTGTATGGGTGCTGACTCACGTCACTGTGCTTGGGATTACACACAGGCCCAGCCTCACGTCGTTTTAATGTTGTTTTGCTTCATGTGGTTTAACCCAAAGCAACTTCATGAAACTTGATTTAACCAGCTGCAACCAGCTGCAGCTTCTCAGCAGGAAACCTCTTTCATGGTCAGGGTGATGAGGAGGAACACTGAGGGGAACGTTACAGGAAACAATGTTCCCCATGTTGGGGGAGTCCAGAACCAGGGGCCACAAAGTCTAAGAATAAAGGGGAGGCCATTTAAAACTGAGGTGAGAAAAAACTTTTTCACCCAGAGAGTTGTGAATTTGTGGGATTCTCTGCCACAGAGGGCAGTGGAGGCCGATTCACCGGATGGATTTAAAAGAGAGTTAGATAGAGCTCTAGGGGCTAGCGGAATCAAGGGGTATGGGGAGAAGGCAGGCACGGGTTACTGATTGTGGATGATCAGCCATGATCACAATGAATGGCGGTGCTGGCTCGAAGGGCCAAATGGCCTCCTCCTGCACCTATTGTCTATGTTTCTACGAGTGGGGCTAATTGTGGAGCTGGATCATGAACAGTCAGAGAGCCTTCTCGCCTGCTCTATTCCTGCTGAACCTTTCTGCTCTTAATTAGTTTTAATGTTGAGGTTCAAAAAATAAACGAGATAAAAAATACTCCCCCCCCCCTCCCCCCCTTCCTGCACTAGACGTCAGTAAACCAGTTCCACAGTCCTCACTAGGGTTGCCAACTTCCTCACTCCCAAAGTCGGCAGTTGACAGTTGACAGTCAGCAACCCTAGCTAGTTCTCACCAACGTGCCCTTCGTGGGATCACGCCATCCATCGCCAATCATCTAGCAGCCTATCAGGGAACCTCCTTGCCTGAGGTTATCTGTTGCCGACCCTGATTTGTCCTGGTCATTTCTTGTTCCCGCCTCCCCCCACTACAATCAGAAGAAGGGCCCTGACCCTTTTAGAAAGGACGTGAGGAGGAACTTCCTTATTCAGAGGGTAGTTAATCTGTGGAATTCAATGCCACAGAGGGCTGTGGAGGCCAAGTCAGTGGATATTTTTAAGGCAGAGATAGACAAATTCATGATTAGAATGGGTCTCAAAGGTTATGGGGAGAAGGCAGGAAAATGGGATTAGAATGATTGAATGGTGGAGTGGACTCGATGGGCCGAATGGCCTACTTCTACTCTGATAACACGTGAATTTGGGAAACGTCACCCATCCTTTTTTCTCCAGAGATGCTGCCTGACCCGCTGAGTTACTCTGTGAAACGCCACCTATCCATGTTCTCCACAGATGCTGCCTGACCTGCTGAGTTACTCCAGCACTCTGTGAAACGTCACCTATCCATGTTCTCCAGAGATGCTGCCTGACCCGCTGAGTTACTCCAGCACTCTGTGACAATAAACTACAGCATCCCACTCCCCACAATGTTCCTTTACAGGAACGATCCCAGGAGTGAGTGGGTTAACCTATGATGAGCGTTTGTCAGCACTGGGCCTGTACTCGCTGGAGTTTAGAAGAATGAGGGGGGACCTCATTGAAACTTACAGAATAGTGAGCGGCTTGGATAGAGTGGATGTGGAGATGATGTTTCCACTTGTGGGAGAGTCTAGGACCAGAGGGCACAGCCTCAGAATTAAAGGACGTTCCTTTAGGAAGGAGATGAGGAGGAATTTCTTCAGTCAGAGGGTGGTGAATCTATGGGATTCTTTGCCACAGACGGCTGTGGAGGCCACAAGTCAATGGATATTTTTAAGGCAGAGATAGATAGATTCTTGATTAGTGCGGGTGTCAGGGGTTATAGGGAGAAGGCAGGAGAATGGGGTTAGGAGGGAGAGATAGATCAGCCGTGATTGAATGGCGGAGTAAACTGGATGGGTTGAATGGCCTAATTTTGCTCCTGTCTCTAATGATGTGATGATCTGCAGTTGCTGTTTATTACATCATACGAGTGGCAGGCAGTCTGGGTGATCGGCGGTCTGGGGGGCAGGCGGTCTGGGGGGCAGGCGGTCTGGGGGCAGGCGGTCTGGGGGCAGGCGGTGTGTGTGATAGGCGGT
>NC_135980.1:30816716-30849216 GCF_053455715.1 Rhinoraja longicauda | reverse complement strand
CCTGACCTGCTGAGTTACTCCAGCATTTTGTGTGCAGAAATGAACAGGTCATTTTTGAGTTGGGGGTGGCTAACGGGGTGAATAACAAAGTACAACAGATATCAGTGTGGGGACTCAGACATTCATAATCTGTAACAATGAAAGGGTAAAGGGGGCGTGGCTGTGTTCTGCAGCTGCGGCTCACCGGCAGTCTCTCTGTTTTTTTGTTGTTTTTTTGTCTGTCGTTGTTAAATGCACGTTTTGTTTTATTTTTAATTCTATGTATGTGGGGGGGTGGTGGGGGGGTTGGGGGAAACCTTTTTTCAAATCTCCTCCTCAACGGAGATGCGACCTTTACCGTGTCGTATCTCCGTTCGCGCTACGGCCTAACACCGTGGAGTCGGCGGCCTCCAGCTGGGATCGACCTCGAAGACTCCGGTCGCAGGGCCTGGACTTACCATCTCGGAGGCTTCGGCCGTGGGCCCTGCAGACCGCAACATCGGGAGCTCGCAGGTCCCTGGCTGGCGACCGGCTTTTGGGAGCTCCAGCTGTAGCAGCTTCAACCGCCCCGAAGCGCGAGGTACGATCGACCCGCTCGCAGGCCCTTCATCGCCCTGCGTGGCTCGGCCGTAGCACTTTCCATCGCCCGGTGGGGGCTCAGGACTTTCATCGCCCTGCGTGGCTCGGCCCTGGGACTTTCCATCGCCCGGTGGGGGCTCAGGACTTTCATCGGCCTGCTCGGCTCGGCCCTGGGACTTTCCATCGCCCAGTGGGGGCTTCAAAAAGTTGGGAGCCTCGATCACCTCGTGGCACCGCGGGAGAAGAATGAGGAGGAGATAAGACTTTGCCTTCCATCACAGTGAGGGTATGCCTAGAGCAATCACTGTGATGGCTGTTTTGTGTAAAAAATTATATCTGTGTGTCTTGTGCTTTTCAATGTCTACTGCCGGACCCTGACGTGAGAGGACGCTGGCGTTGTGTATTCGCCGCTTTTCCGTCAGGATAGTTTGTCTGTTTGTTTCTATGTTAATTGTTTTTGTAAAGCGCTTTGAGCATGTGATAAGGCGCTATATAAAATAAATGGATTATTATTATTATTATTATTATTATTAAAGCTATCAGCATTACTCATGATACATCACTCACTACCAGGTATTGGGGCGGCACGGTGGCGCAGCGGTAGAGTTGCTGCCTCACGGCGCCAGAGACCCGAGTTCAATCCTGACCACGGGTGCTGTCTGTGCGGAGTTTGCACGTTCTTCTGCAAAGAGTAGGAATAAACGGGTCCTTTTCAGAATGGCAGGCAGTGACTAGTGGGGTACCGCAAGGCTCAGTGCTGGGACCACAGCTATTTACAATATATATTAATGATTTGGACGAGGGAATTGAATGCAACATCTCCAAGTTTGTGGATGACACGAAGCTGGGTGGCAGTGTTAGCTGTGAGGAGGATGCTAGGAGGCTGCAACATGACTTGGATAGGTTAGGTGAGTGGGCAAAGGCATGGCAGATGCAATATAATGTGGATAAATGTGAGGTTATCCACTTTGGTGGCAAGAACAGGAAAGCAGACTATTATCTGAATGGTGGCCGATTAGGAGAAGGGCAGATGCAACGAGACCTGGGTGTCGTGGTACAGCAGTCATTGAAAGTAGGCATGCAGGTGCAGCAGGCAGTGAAGAAAGCGAATGGTATGTTGGCATTCATAGCGAGGGGATTTGAGTATAGGAGCAGGGAGGGCATTGGTGAGACCACACCTGGAGTATTGCGTACAGTTTTGGTCTCCTAATCTGAGGAAAGACATTCTTGCCATAGAGGGAGTACAGAGAAGGTTCACCAGATTGATTCCTGGGATGGCAGGACTTTCATATGAAGAAAGACTGGATAGACTCGGCTTGTACTCGCTGGAATTTAGAAGATTGAGGGGGGATCTTATAGAAACTTACAAAATTCTTAAGGGGTTGGACAGGCTAGATGCAGGAAGATTGTTCCCGATGTTGGGGAAGTCCAGAACAAGGGGTCACAGTTTAAGGATAAGGGGGAAGTCTTTTAGGACTGAGATGAGAAAGTTTTTTTTCACACAGAGTGGTGAATCTGTGGAATTCTCTGCCACAGAAGGTAGTTGAGGCCAGTTCATTGGCTATATTTAAGAGGGAGTTAGATGTGGCCCTTGTGGCTAAAGGGATCAGGGTGTATGGAGAGAAGGCAGGTACAGGATACTGAGTTGGATGATCAGCCATGATCATATTGAATGGCGGTGCAGGCTCGAAGGGCCGAATGGCCTACTCCTGCACCTATTTTCTATGTTTCTATGTTTCCCGTGACCAGCGTGGGTTTTCTCCGGGTGCTCCGGTTTCCTCCCACACTCCAAAGACGTGCAGGTTTGTAGGTTAATCGGCTGCTGTAAAGATTGTTGTCCTTCGTGTCTCGTGGATTGTGCTAGTGGATATTTTTAAGGTGGAGATTGACAGATTCTTGATTAGTGCGGGTGTCAGGGGTTATGGGGAGAAGGCAGGAGAATGGGGTTGAGAGGGAAAGATAGATCAGCCATGATTGAATGGTGGAGTGGACTTGATGGGCCGAATGGCCTAATTCTGCTCCTTGAACATATGAACATGGACAATGTGTAGGAAGGAACTGCAGATGCTGGTTTAGATCGAAGGTAGACACAAGATGCTGGAGTAACTCAGCGGGACAGGCAGCATCTGTAGAGAAGGAATGAGTGACATTTCGGGTCGAGACTATTCCTGAAGAAGGGTCTCGACCCATTCCTTCTCTCCAGAGATGCTGCCTGTCCTGCTGAGTTACTCCACCATTTTGTGTCTACCTTCAACTTATGAATAATACTATGGCTGAAATTTTCACCAGCTCAATCTTTTCCATTTTGCTCTGCACTTCCCCATTGTAATCGAGTGGCACTGAACTCCATCCATCCCTGACGCCACTTGCCCAGTGCGGGAGGAGGAACAGAACTGGGTTGCAGCGACTCCAGGCAGGGTCGGGCTGGGGGGCTGCTCCACGTTTGTATGCACTTGACATATTTTTATTCATATGGTATTTACAGAAACAATAAAATGTTGCATGCCATGTTTGTGTTTGATACAGGGAACCCAGGGGCACATGAAGGTGACGGGCTCAAAGTCATTTGGTTCAAACTATGATTGGGATGTAAGTCACCAGCTAGACTTGTGATTCATGTGTAGTTTAGTGATACAGCGCGGAAACAGGCCCATTCGGCCCACCGGGTCCGCGCCGACCAGCGATCCCCGCACACGAACACTATCCCACGCCCACTAGGGACAATTTTTACATTTACCAAGCCAATTACCCAATAAACCTGTATGTCCTTGGAGTGTGGGAGGAAACCGAAGATCTCGGAGAAAACCCACGCAGGTCACGGGGAGAACGTACAAACTCCGTACGGACAGCGCCCGTAGTCGGGATGGAACCCGGGTCTCCGGCGCTGCATTCGTCGTAAGGCAGCAACTCTACCGCTGCGCCACCGTGCCGCTCTTTTCTGTAAGACAAGATATTTTCCAAGTAGGGATCACAAAATGCCGGAGTAACTCAGCGGGACAGGCAGCAGCTCTGGAGAGAAGGAATGGGTGACGTTCCTGGTCGAGACCCTTCTTCAGACTCAGGTGATTCACCTGTCTCGGGTTCGGACAGCTGGAAGTGGAGCCCCACTGCGGACGGTCCGTACTCACACGCCCTGCCCTCGCCCCACTGGGGGAGTGCGACACTGCCTGAAACATCCACAGGTGAACAGTAGAGAACGTATTGCCTGTTTGCATCACGGCCTGGTCCAGCAACCTGAACGCCCAGGAATGAAGACTGCAAAACGTGGTAAACACTGCCCGGTCCATCACCGGCTCTGATCTGCGCATCATCGAAGGTCCATCACGGGTACTGACCTCCCCACCATCGAAGGGATCTATAGCAGTCGCTGCCACAAAAAGGCAGCCGGCATCATCAGAGACCCACACCACCCTGGCCACACTCTCACTGACCCACACCACCCTGGCCACACTCTCACTGACCCACACCACCCTGGCCACACTCTCACTGACCCACACCACCCTGGCCACACTCTCACTGACCCACACCACCCTGGCCACACTCTCACTGACCCACACCACCCTGACCCACACCACCCTGGCCACACTCTCACTGACCCACACCACCCTGGCCACACTCTCACTGACCCACACCACCCTGGCCACACTCTCACTGACCCACACCACCCTGGCCACTCTCTCATTTCACCCCTGCCATCGGGAAGAAGGTACAGGAGCCTGAAAACTGTCACGACCAGGTTCAGCAACAGCTTCTTCCCTACAGCCATCTGGCTATTAAACACCACAACCTCAAACACGCTCTGAACCACATCGACCCGGGGGTATTGGTTTTGTCTTGTTGGTCACCCGGTGGGTGAGGGGACAAGAGGGTGAGACTGGTCCTTGATGATGCTGCTGGCCTTGCCGAGGCAGCGTGAGGTGTAGATGGAGTCGGTGGTAGGGAAGTTGGTCTGTGTGTGTGATGGTCTGGGCTGCCTACAGCTCTCTGCAATGTCTTGTTCCCAAACCGTGCCGTGATGCATCCCTATGAAGTGCTTTCTGCAGCGTGTGCGTAGAAGTTGGTGAGCGTTGTGGAGGACATCCTGAACTTCCTAAGCCTTGTAAGGAAGTAGAGGCGTTGGTGAGCTTTATTGGCCATTGCTTTGATGTGGCTCATCCAAGACAAGTTGCTGGTGATATTTATTCCGAAGGACTTTCCTTGCTAACAGACCAGGGAATAACTATCCCATTGGGATGAGGATGGATGTAGGAATCTCGATTGAGACCAGCGATTTAGTTTCCCCAGCATTTTACAATATTCAGTTCAATTCTTCATCAGCCAAGTTGAGGTGTGGTGATGCAACCAGGTGATGCGGTCTCCACTGTCCACCTGTGGAAGTGTCAGTGGAAACAGCTCCATTCAAGATTGTAAGAAATTGTAGAGGTAGCCCGTGCCAACACACAAACTAACCTCCCTCCCACTGACTCCATCTACAGCTCACGCTGTCTCGGCAAGGCCAGCAGCATAATCAAGGCCCAGTCTCACCCCCGGCCACTCCCTCTTCTCCCCTCTCCCATCAGCAAAGAGGCACAGAGGTGCCTCAGGGCAGCACTTTAGTCCCTTTAGGGCGGCACGGTGGTGCAGCGGTAGAGTTGCTGCCTCACAGCACCAGAAACACAGGTTCCAGCTTGGCGACGGCTGCTGTCTGTACGGAGTTTGTACGTTCTCCCCGTGACCTGCGTGGGTTTTCTCCGGGTGCTCCGGTTTCCTCCCACATTCCAAAGACGTGCAGGTTTGTAGGTTCAGTGGGTTCTGTAAATTCTCCCGTGTGTGTGGATGGGAACGTGTACGGGGCGACCGCAGGCCGGTGCCGAACCTCCTCTCCACATTGTATCTGTAAAGTGTGAAAACCCACACCTCCACATACAGGTCTCTTCCCAGCTGTTATCAGGCAACTGAACCATCCTATCACCAACTAGAGAAGCAGTCCTGACCTAACATCTACCTGTCCGAAACGTCACCCATTCCTTCTCTCCAGAGATGCTGCCTATCCCGCTGAGTTACTCCAGCTTTTTGTGTCTATCTAACATCTACTATATTGGAGACCCTCGGACCACCTTTAATCGTGCTTTACAGGATTTTATCTTACAGTAAACAACCTGAAATGACTCCAATTCCAGCGCTTTGTGTCTATCTAGAGTTGCCAACTGTCCCGTATTAGCCTGGACTAATCTGGGCTATTTTAGGCTAAATTGGTTTGTCCCGTACGGGACCGTCCCGCATTAGGCCCGCGGGCCAGGAGATGGGTTACTGCGCAACCTCCGTTAGGCCAACACACTCCGTTAGTCTCCACTGTCAGCCGGGGCAGTGTAGGCTAACGGAGAGTGTTCGCCTAATGGAGGTTGCGTAGCAACCCCCCTCCCGGCCCGGGCGGCTGCCATTGGTGGAGCGGGAGCGCGTGGCCGCTGGCTGGGTGAGGTCACGTGGGGGCGCGGGGCGGTGACGTCACCTTGTCCCGTATTTGGGAATGAGATAGTTGGCAACCTCTATGTCTATCAGAACTAAACCGTGGGTTGCAGAGAGTAATGGAAACAAACAACACCGTGTAACCTCAGTCCCTGCGGCCTGAATTGGCCTGAATCGTTGCCCTCTGCAACGATTTCTAGTGGCAGTTTTGGAACACAACTTCTCTCTGGACTTTGTCTCTTGGCTGACTCGTGAGCAAGGTTTAATCCTGGAAATGTTATATTTGGCTGAGGAGAATTGTTTTAAAGTTCAGAGAGGAAATGTGCTGACTAGCGTGACACAAGAAAAACGCTGCATCTGTCTCCAATTTTGTTTGCTGACTGTTTCACTCGGCGGTTCCCACTTGCCCTCAGCTCTTGGAGGGGTGAGTTCACGGTGATTCCACCCACTAGTCTGTGCCCCATTTGCACACTGGTTTTTTCTTACATTAATCCAAAATATTTATTCAAATATTAAAATAACACACACGGTACAATAAAACCAAAACACAACCCACCACCATAATACAAGACAAACTATAAACTATTATACAGCCATCTTAGGCATTTATTCACAAAATGCTGGAGTAACTCAGCGGGTCAGGCAGCATCTCGGGAGAGAAGGAATGGGCGACGTTTTGGGTCGAGACCCTTCTTCAGACTGCAGTCTGAAGTCTGAAGAAGGGTCTTGACCCGAAACGTCGCCCATTCCTTCTCTCCCGAGATGCTGCCTGACCTGCTGAGTTACTCCAGCATTTTGTGAATAAATACCTTTGATTTGTACCAGCATTTGCTGTTATTTTCTTATACAACCATCTTACACTCCTTGTCAAGGATGCGTTCATCCTCCCCCCGGTGCCCAGCGGTCCTGAACATCCCTCAGGGTGTCCGTGGGCAGCGCGTAGTCCCTCTCTAACCCCACCTGGATGCGGACGTAACCCCGGAAAAGGGGCAGGCAGCCGGCTCGGGCACATTCCCACACCAGTGGTGGGAGTGTGGAACGAGCTGTCAGTGGAGATCGATGAGGCAGATGCTACAACAGTATTTAAAAGTCACTTGGACACAGGGTCGCCAACTGTCCCATATTAGCCGGGACATCCCGTATTTTGGGCTAAATTAGTTTGTCCCGTACGGGACCGCCCTTGTCCCGTATTAGTAGGGTTGCCAACTTCCTTACTCCCAAATACGGGACAAAGGGTGATGTCACCGCCCCGCGCCCCACGTGACCTCACCCAGCCAGCGGCCACGCGCTCCCGCTCCACCAATGGCGGCCGCCCGGGCCGGGAGCACTTGGCCGCTGGCTGGGTGAGGTCACGTGGGGCGTGGGGCGGTGACATCACCCTTTGTCCCTTACTTGGGAGTGAGGAAGTTGGCAACCCTACTTGGACAGGTACATGGATAGGAAAGGTTCGGGGGGATATGGGCCAAACACGGGCAGGTGGGAGTGGAGTAGATGGGGCATGTTGGTTAGCATGGGCAAGTTGGGCCGAAGTGCCAGTGTCCATGCCATGTGACTCTATGACCCTAGTGATGGGAAACTCATTGGTTGGGGGGAAGGGGGAGAGGCTATGGATAGAAAAGGTTTGGAGGGATTTGTGCCGGTGGGCTTTATAGAGCGGTAGAGTTGCTGCCTCACAGCGCCAGAGACCGGGGTGTGATCCTGATCTCGGGTGCTGTCTGTACGGAGTTTGCACGATCTTCATATGACCTGCGTGGGTTTTATCCGGGCGCTCCGGTTTCCTCCCACACTTGCGAAGAGTTTGTAGGTGAATTGGCTTCTGTAAATTCCCTCTCATGTGCAGGACAGAAGTGGATCGTGCTGGTGTGAATGTAACAGCTGCCTTGCTTATGCAAGGACTGTTCAGAAGCCTGATAAGGTTAGTGAAGAAGCTGTCCCTTATTTGGGACCAGTTATTGTGGGAAGCGTTGTTGATGGTGGGAGGTATGGTCGGTGTAGGGTTGGATGGCCTGTGGGTGGGTGTGGGGGGGGAGGCGAGTGGAGAGGGGAGTTGATCAGCAACTGGCGATGGGAACCATTGGTCTGGACGGAGGTTTAGATTTAGATTTAGAGATACTGCGCGGAAACAGGCCCTTCGGCCCACCGTGTCCGCGCCGCCCAGCGATCCCCGCACATTAACACTATCCTACACACACTAGGGACAATTTTTTTAAACATATTTGCCCAGCCAATTAACCTACACACCTGTACGTCTTTGGAGTGTGGGAGGAAACCGAAGATCTCGGAGAAAACCCACGCAGGTCACGGGGAGAACGTACAAACTCCGTACAGACGGCGCCCGTATTCAGGATCGAACCTGAGTCTCCGGCGCTGCATTCGCTGTAAGGCAGCAACTCTACTGCTGCACCACCGTGCTGTGCCACCGTGCTGCCCAAAGGTGTCAGGTTAGCTGGGGGAGGGCGATGAGGAGGGAGCAGGTGTTACAGGTACACAGCCTGAGGGTGACCCCTGCCCTGCACGGCTGCTTTGTAGGTCAATTGATTTGTGCAAAAAATGTCCCTCGTGTGTAGGATGGGACTAGTGTGCAGGGATCGCTGGTCGGCACGGACACAGTGGGCCGAAGGGTCTCTTCCCCCCCCCCCACTGAATCTCTAAACTAACATATACTTGAGTTGTCTGGCACTGGTCCACACTGACCCGTGATCCCCGCACACTAACACCATCCTACACACACAAGGGACCATTTACAATGATCCCAAGCCAATTAACCTACAAACCTGTACGTCTTTGGAGTGTGGGAGGAAACCAGAGATCCCGGAGAAAACCCACGCAGGTCACGGGGAGAACGTACAAACTCCGTACAGACGGCGCCCGTAGTCGGGATGGAACCCGGGTCTCCGGCGCTGTGAGGCAGCAACTCTACCGCTGCACCACCCGTATTGAATTGCAGAGCAGACTCAAGTAGCATTGGAGACCCTTGGACTATCTTTGATTGGACTTTACTGGACACTATCTTGTACTAAATGTTATTCATGTTATGCCCTTTATCATGTATCTGTACATTGTAAATGGCTCCATTGTAATCATGTATTGTCTTTCTGCTGACTGGTTAGCACGCAACAAAAGCTTTTCACTGCACCTCGGTACACGTGACAATGAACTACACTGAACTGAAACTAAAACTAAACTTATGTTCTGAAAAGATCTTGACTGTTCTAAAGTGTGTTTTAACGTCCTCACAATTGGGTAACAGTTAGGGTCACCAACTGTCCGTATTAGCCAGGACATCCCGTATATTGGGTTAAATTGGTTTGTCCCGTACGGCACCGCCCTTGTCCCGTATTAGGCCCAGAGGGCGCTGTAGGCCCGGGGGCCGCTGTAGGCCTGAACGCTGTAGGCCTGGGGGCTGCTGTAGGCCCAGGGGCCGCTGTAGGCCCGGACGCTGCTGTATGCCCGGACAGGTCCGGAGGCCCGGGCGCTGCTGTAGGCCTGAACGCTGTAGGCCCGGGGGCTGCTGTAGGCCCGGGGGGCTGCTGTAGGTCCGGGGGCTGCTGTAGGCCCGGGGGCCGCTGTAGGCCTGAACGCTGTAGGCCCGGGGGCTGCTGTAGGCCCAGGGGCTGCTGTAGGCCCGGGGGCTGTTGTAGGCCCGGGGGCTGCTGTAGGCCCGGGGGCCGCTGTAGGCCCGGTCGCTGCTGTAGGCCTGGACAGGTCCGGAGGCCCGGGCGCTGCCAAACGGTCGCGTAGTAGCCGCCTCCCGGCCCGGGCGGCCGCCATTGGTGGAGCAGGAGCACGTGGCCGCTGGCTGGGTGAGGGCACGTGGGGCGCGGGGCGGTGACGTCACCCTTTGTCCCGTATTTGGGAGAGAGGAAGTTCTCAACCCGAGTAACAGTAAACAGTTTGCTAGGTTGCTTACAACCAACGTGACCTTTCTCTGACAACACAAACTATCTGATAAATTAAGTTTATAATCTGCTTTCAGGGTCCAGCATCAAGCAGAGGCTTTCCAATGTAATCAAACAGGAACATCCTGTACTGACACCGGGCACCGAGAGACCAAGGGAGAGAGGGAGGGGGAGAGGGGGGGAGAGGGAGAGAGAGAGAGTGAGAGAGAGGGGGAGGGAGTGGGGGAGGTGAGGGAGAGGGGGAGGGGGAGAGGAGGAGGGAAAGGGGAGGGGAGGGGGATGGGAGAAGGGGAGGGGGAAGGGGAGGGGGAGGGGGAAGGGGAGGGGGAGAGAGAGGGGGAGGGGAAGGGGAGAGGGAAGGGGAGAGGGGAGAAGGAGAGGGGGAGAGGGAAATGGAGACGGGGAAGGGGAGGGAGAGGGAGAGGGGGAGAGGGAGAGGGGGGAAAGGGGGGGAGAGGGAGAGGGGGAGGGGGAGAGGGAGAGGGGGGGAAAGGGGGGGAGAGGGGGAGGGGGAGAGGGGGAGGGAGAGGGAGAGGGGGAGGGGAAGAGAGAGAGAGAGAGAGAGAGAGAGAGAGAGAGAGAGAGAGAGAGAGAGAGAGAGAGAGAGAGAGAGAGAGAGAGAGAGAGAGAGAGAGAGAGAGAGAGAGAGAGAGAGAGAGAGAGAGAGAGAGAGAGAGAGAGAGAGAGAGAGAGAGAGAGAGAGAGAGAGAGAGAGAGAGAAACAGAGGGTAGGAAAGAAAACTGCAGAGGCTGGTTTAAATTGACGTCGACACAAAATGCTGGAGTAACTCAGCGGTTCAGGCAGCATCTCTGGAGAGAAGGAATGGGTGACGTTTCGGGTCGAGACCCTTCTTCAGACTGATGTCAGGGGAGGGGACAAGCTCAATCTCTGCCAGACTTGTCAATGTAAACCCCCTCTAACTCCTTTGCTGGTGCCCACTTTCTTCCACCGGACATCCCAGCCACTGTGATGTGGAGATACAGTTCGTTACTGAGTTGATTCATCCTCGGAGAACACAAAGACCATTTTACTTTGCAGAGCAGCTGTCTGGTGTGAATCCAGGGCATTTGTGGACGGCTAGCTTCACACGTTTACCGTTCCAGCAGGAATTGGGAATTTCACATGCATGTTGACCTTGGGATGTGAAACACTTCTCTTCCCACAGCTGTATTGGTTCAGTCGTGTGCGATTGGTTACGGCTGAGTTGGCCATGTGCCCATCGGTACCACGCTGTTCCGTGCGAGCGCACATTAGCTTGATGTCTTCAGTGCGTTTGAAGGAATGATCTTATAGAGGTGTATGAAATCGTGAGAGGAATAGATCGGGTAGAAGCACACAGTCTCTTGCCCAGAGTAGAGGAATCGAGTACCAGAGGACACAGGTTCAAGGCGAAAGGGGAAAAGATTTAATAGGAATCTGAGGGGTGATTGTTTTCACACAGAGGGTGGTGGGTGTGTGGAACGAGCTACCTGAGGACGTGGTTGAGGCTGGGACTATCGCAACGTTTAAAGAAACAGTTAGACAGGTACATGGATAGGACAGGTTTGGAGGGATATGGGCCAAACGTAGGCAGGTGGGACTAGTGTAGCTGGGACATGTTGGCCGGTGTGGGCAAGTTGGGCCGAAGGGCCAGTTTCCACGCTGTATCACTGTGACTCGATGACAAGAGGTGTTCCCATTCTCCCTCTTCACTCCTCACTGCTCTGAGAAAAGATAAGCCCTGGTTTTAACAGACCTCTTTATAACGGATTTCGATGATCGCGTTGGTTGTTGATACCCCCCTGGCCAGCGGGTCAGGCAGCATCTCTGGAGAGAAGGAATGGGTGACATTTCGGATCGAGATCCTTCTTCAGACTGATGTCAGGGGACATGTCCCGCCCCCTCCCCTGACATCAGTCTGAAGAAGGGTCTCGACCCGAAACGTCACCCATTCCTTCTCTCCAGAGATGCTGCCTGACCCGCTGAGTTACTCCGGCATTTTGTGTCTATCTTCGGTTTAAACCAGCATCTGCAGTTCCTTCCCACACAAATTGTACATCATGTCTGATCAGAGTCAGAGTGTTTTGTAAGAGGCATCTGTTTTCTGTCACACAGAGATTTCCTGGACTAAGGTCTTGCTCAAACACCTCGGGCTACTCTGCGTTGCCATGGTACGTACACCCAGGTGACTCATTAAAGCGAGACTACAAATCTAAAATAGAAACTGAATGACACCAAACTTGCCCGCTCAGCGGTTTTATAACCTTACGATAACGAGAGAGAAAAATATTAGTTTAGTTCAGTGATACAGCATGGAAACAGGCTCTTCGGCCCACCGAGTCCGCACTGACCAGCGATCTCCGCACACTAACACTATCCTACACACATTAGGGACAATTTACACATACACCAAGCCCAATAACCTACAAACCTGCACGTCTTTGGAGTGTGGGAGGAAACCCACGCAGGTCACGGGGAGAACGTACAAACTCCGTACAGACAGCGCCCGTAGTCGGGATCGAACCCGGGTCTCGATATCCAAATCCAATATTGCAAAGTCTTTATTCCTTAATCTACAGAAGCAACCTTTAGTTCTCTCTGGACAGAATGATCCTGCAGACTGACCCATTAACTCCTGTTAGTGAAAGCAGGACTGATGGGTCTGAAAGAAGGGTCTCGACCCGAAACGTCACCAATTCCTTCTCTCCTGAGATGCTGCCTGACCTGCTGAGTTACTCCAGCATTTTGTGAAATAAATACCTTCGATTTGTACCAGCATCTGCAGTTATTTTCTTACACTTCTTCTTACAAACATCCACTGACTTGCCCATGTCCCTCCAAGCCTGGCCTGGCCGATCCATGTACCTGTCTAATTGTTGTTTAAAAGTTGGGATAGTCCCTGCCTCAACGACCTCCTCCGGCAGCTCATTCCATACACCCACCACCCTTTGTGCGTGAAAAAGTTACCCCTCAGATTCCTATTTAAAAAAAATTATCTTATTAATAAAAAATAAAAAGTATTATTTTTTTAAATTCTGGTGCTGAAGGATCTTCACTTAGTGTTAAAAACCTCCCAGGTGAAGTACTTTCTGTCCCATAGCAGCACTCCAGGAACATAAACAGAATGTACCAGGGCAGGAAATTACTCAATCCATGTCAAATTTGAGTGGGATTGTAAATAATATATTTTTAAAAAACAGATAGGAGAGGAATCAGCTTTCAGCTTTGGGCTTTCAGCTGTGTCCACTTGGCTCGAGAAATGCCTGAGAGAGGACTCATCGCAGTGCAGCTCAGTGTAGCTTATTGTCATGTGTACCGAGGCACAATGAAAAACTTTATCTGCGTGCTATCCAGTCAGCGGAAAGACTAGACGTGATAACAGTCGGGCCATTTACAGTGAGTGTACAGATACTTGATAAGGGAACATCCCTTTGGAGGAACATCGGCTGGAATCTAAGAGGTGGTGGACTGAGGTGGGGAGGGGGGGGGGGGGGAATACTGGTGATGTTTGGCAGGTAACCAAATCAATGTTCCCTCCCCCCCCCCATTTGTTTCCTACCCCTTCCCCAGCTTCCTTCACCCCCCTTTTCCCTTCCTTCTCCCCCCCCCATCTACCACTTCTGGCCTGTAATGTGCTGTTATGTTTGTGTGCCATTGTATATTCGTTCTTAGTACCTGAACTGATGTACAGCCACTTTGGTCAACGTGGGTTGTTTTTACATGTGCTATACAAATAAAATTAACTTGACTTGACTTGACCACTTGCTGCAGCCGTTCCCGACCATCACCCCACTGGGAAACATCTCCTACAAGTCGCCGACAGCAGACTGGAGCGCTGCAAGTTGTTGACTTTCTCAGAAAAGCATGGCAGCTTCCAGGAATCCTGGTTCATAAACAGGGTGTGGGGGGGGGGGGGGGTGGGCCGGGCAGTTAGGGACAAGCTAACAGCACACTGGGCAGCTGTAGGAATCATGGGATGAAATTAAAGGCCGGCGGAATGCATTATACAAGCAGTTAGTCTAGAAGTAGTTAGTGTCTGTCAGACTTGAGCGGAGGCCAAGTCCTGATGTCAGCACCAGGGACATGGGATGAGCACAACACAAACAAGCCATCATGTTCTAGGAGTCCCCTGCAACCTATTCCTCTCGCAGTCGGTTCACAGACTAGCCAGCGGCCTGCCACTCTTGCAGGCTGGAAGAGTCTGTGTTCCGTGTGCACATGGAGTGCGTGAGGTTGCAGCCCCTGTTCCAATATCTACAGGGGCTGCTCCTTGCCTTCTGGCTGCACTTCACACCCACCGCCCTCATCTGTGGACACCCTGAGCGTAGGGGAGGAGGGTGGTGGGGCTGAAGATGTCCTGGTTGGGTTGGGTAGCTCCTGGGCCTGGCCAAGCTGGACGTCCGCGAGTCACGGTGCCAGCCGGAAGAGGGCTCTGCCTGAGCCGGCTGCCTGCCCCTTTTCCGGGGTTACGTCCGTCCGTGCCCGGGTGGTGTTGGAGAGGGGCCACACGCTGCCCAAGGGGGCCCTGGGGACCGCTTGGGGGCGGAATGCATCCTGGACAAGGAATGGGGTAATAGTTATTTGAGGATATTTGTTTTACTTTGTGCTGTGGTGATGGGTTTTGCTTTGGATCGCTTATGTTTGTACGTATTATTGTGAATAATTGAATAAATTATTTTTGGTTATGTATTAAAAAAACCGCAAACATGGCTGCACCGATCTGCAACTGCACTGGTGCAGCCTAACCTGCCGCGGATCTGCACAGGAGCACTGCGCAAAGCAGTCAGTGGCACAAAGCATCATCGGAGGCAAAGCACCAAACGCATTGTCCGATGAGGAGGGTGTTGAAGGAGAGGGTAGAATTCTCTGCCTCAGAGGGCAGTGGAGGCCAATTCTCAGAATGCATTCAAGAGAGAGCTAGATAGAGCTCTTAAGGATAGCGGAGTCAGGGGGTATGGGGAGAAGGCAGGAACGAGGTACTGATTGAGAATGATCAGCCATGATCACATTGAATGGCGGTGCTGGCTCAAAGGGCTGAATGGCCTCCTCCTGCACCTATTGTCTATTGTGCTGTTGCAACTAGGGTTGCCAACTGTCCCGCATTAACCGGGTCATCCCGTATATTGGGCTAAGTTAGTTTGTCCCGTACGGGACGACCACCCTTGTCCTGCATTAGTAGGGTTGCCAACTTCCTCGCTCCCAAATAAGGGACAAAGCGTGACCTCACCCAGCCAGCGGCCACGTGCTCCCGGCCCGGGCGGCCGCCATTGATGGAGCAGAAGCACGTGGCCCGCTGGCTGGGCGAGGTCACATGGGGCGCGGGGCGGTGACGTCACCTTGCCTCGTAATTTGGGAGCGAGAAAGTTGGCAACCCTGGTTGCAATGTTGTCGCAATTGTTTCGGTGCTGTGGCAGAGTTTTAGGTACTATCCCAGCGTTTAAGAAACACTTAAGACAGGTACATGGATAGGACAGGTTTGGAGGGATATGGGCCAAGTGCAGGCAGGTGGGACGAGTGTAGATGGGGCATGTTGGTCGGCATGGGCAAGTTGGGCCGAAGGGCCCGTTTCCACACTGTATCACTCTATGATTCCTCAGGCAGTTACTTATACGAGTTACTGAGGCATTTTCTTGGCGTTGTGATGTTGCCCAGGAATGGTATGTGCACAGAATGAAATAGGTGCAAATTTAAAAATCAAAATTAGCAATCCCGTTTAGTTTAGTTTAGAGGAAACTAGCCCTTTCGGCCCACCGGGTCCGCACCGTCCAGCGATCCCCGCACGTTAACACTATCCTATACCCACTAGGGACAATTTTTACATTTACCAAGCCAATTAACCTACAAACCTGTACATCTTTGGAGTGTGGGAGGAAACCAAAGATCTCACGCAGGTCACGGGGAGAACGTACAAACTCCGTTCAGACAGCACCCGTAGTCAGGATGGAACCCGGGCCTGAATGCCAAACTCCAAGGAAGACAGTTAAACCAGACTTGGGTCACCGATCAGTCATCCACTCACTCACTGGGTGAATGATGAGCTGCTTCTTGTTATTGTGGTCGATTGTTGAGGTAGTGAGTTATTGCTGCCATTTTACCCAGCTCTCGAGTCTGTGAGAGTCCCAGTGATCCGGGCCAGTGGAATGTGTTGCATGAATACAGCCACGATTGGAACCATTCTCGTGCTTCCCAACAGTACTGTCGGGAAGGTGAAATGGGCACGGGAAGTCTTGTGTGCTTGGATCAGCAAGCTCATCAAGCCCGACGAGATGCCAATCATCCCCTTGTCGAAAACCGAGACCCTTCCCAGTGTGAAGACCATATCTGCTGAAGGTCAGGACCTCACCAAACATGGGTGATAGAAACATAGACAATAGGTGCAGGAGGAGGCCATTCAGCCCTTCGAGCCAGCACCACCATTCAACGTGATCATGGCTGATCATCCACAATCAGTACCCCGTTCCTGCTTTCTCCCCATATCCCTTGATTCTGGACAATTTGTCCCAACTGGCCAGTGAAGGAAGCCTCCAGGTATTCTTCCCATCTGGTTAGTTTAATTTAATTTAGTTTAGTTTACAGATACAGCTCTGAAACAGGCCCAACGAGTCGACAACAACCACCGTTCCCCACAAACTAACACTATCCTAAACACACTCGAGACCATTTACAATTTTCACCAAAGCCAATTAACCTACAAACTTGTACGTCTTCAGAGTGTGGGGGGAGAGTAGAGCACCCAGGGGAAACCCACGTGGGTCACGGGGAGAGCGCATAAACCTCCGTACAGACAGCGCCCGTAGTCAGGATAGAACCTGGGTCTCTGGGGCTGTGAGGCAGCAACTCTACCGCTGCGCCACCGTGCCGCACCAACACGATGTCAGAAATCAAGAGAGAAAAGAATATGACACTATCATAAGAGCAATATTTAGAAATATTTTATTGTAAAGAAAAAGATACAAAAATATATATTTTTACAAAGATTTTAACAGTTTGAAAAGTATCATAGATTTGTTACACAAAATGGAAGATATATTCTCAATCTTCCTTACAAAAACTGGAAACATCTCCTTCAAACTAAGCAATTGCCAATTCTAGTTGGCATTATTCCTGTAGCTTAACACTTGATTTCTTGTCTCTCCCCCTCTCTCTCTCTCCCTCTCTCCCTCTCCCTCTCCCTCTCCCTCTCCCTCTCTCTCTCCCTCTCTCTCTCCTCGTCTCAACCAATTGGAAAATCCTAATTGGATGACGGTCAGCTGACCTCCACCATTATCTCAACTAATCTTCGAAGAAATACAAAATAAATCTCAATATAAATGCACCCTGGACATTACTCGAGTATTTAGCAGTTTGCTGGCAACTTATTATTTTTTTACAATTATGGATGGCTGGTAATCTTAAACAGCTTTTACCACACTAGGCAGCAAGCCACCAGCCCACCTTGTAATTACATTAGCTAAGAATCAATTAAAAAAATTAAAAAAATTTAAAACATGACAGGCAAGGTATAGATCAAAAATCAGAGATGGATATTCATCAGTAAGTCACTGAATGGATATGCACAAAGCTCTCCTGTTTATAAGGCTGGAGAACTTGTCAGAGGCAACAGCTGGTTATAGGTGAGGGTTGCCCACTGTCCCTTATTAGCCGGGACATCCCATATATTGGGCTAAATTGGTTTGCCCTTGTCCTGTATTAAGCCAGGGGCTGCTGTAGGCCCGGACACTGTAGGCCCGGGGGCCGCTGTAGGCCCAGACACTGTAGGCCCGAGCGCCGCTGTAGGCCCGGACACTGTAGGCCCGGGGGCCGCTGTAGGCCCGGGGGCTGCTGTAGGCCCGGGGGCCGCTGTAGGCCCGGACACTGTAGGCCAGGGGGCCGCTCTAGGCCCGGAGGGCTGGGTGCCGCCTAACGGAGGTAGCGTACCAACCCGACTCCCGGCCCGGGAGTTTGCCATTGGTGGAGCGGGAGCACGTGGCCGCTGGGTGAGGTCGCGTGGGGCGCGGGGCGGTGACGTTACCTTTGTCCCCTAGGCAACCCTATTACAGGCACAGCTCCAGTATGGAGATAGTCAACTGCCTTTCCTTTTATAATCTGCATGACGGAATTTACAGTGAAGGCCCATGTAAAGGATTAACTGCTACAGAGAAACTAAATGACTGGCTTAGCAGATCACACTGTGAAGCTAGCCCAACAACGTTTAGCAACCACTCAACCGCCACAACTTTAACCTGTAGATAAACACAAAATGCTGGAGTAACTCAGCGGGACAGGCAGCATCTCTGGAGAGAAGTAACGGGTGACATTTCGGGTCAAGACCCTTCTTCAGACTGATTAGTTTAACCTGCAACTCTCCTCATCTTACTCTCTAGAATTCCTCTCCAAACCTTTGGCCCTCCACCCTTTCCCTCTCCTTTTAGACCCCATCTCACTGATCAAATTCCTCTCGAAGGGTCTCGACCCAAAACCATCACCTATTCCTTTACTCCAGAGATGCTGCCTGACCCGCTGGGTTACTCCAGCTTCTTGCATCTCCCTCTCTCAAAGCCCCATCTCAGTAACAGCATCTAATCTCACTGTTCCCGCACATTGTCGACCCACTCCATTGACTACTTTGTGCACCTTTCATTTTTAAACGCAAGGAGCAACCTAAATATAAAATACTACAGATCAAGAAGTCAGCTTTACAGAATATTATTCCTCAGTTCAAGCAGTCCAATATTGCACATCAGACAGCGCTGGCATTCTTGGAATTTGGACCGGGTGGTAGGGTCAAGGGATGAGATGGAAGAACAGCTGGCACGTGTTTTTAAAAAGAAAATCCCTTTCTTTAAAACCCTGCTCTGCCACTGGAGGCCTCTCTCTGACCGTGACAGTGCCAGCCAGGAGTGGGCACCTGTCCCCAGCCTATGGAACAGTCCATGCATCCTAACCAGTTGCTGTGTGAGGACAGGCACATGGTGCCCACAGAGCAGGGAGACAATGTTGGACGGCATTAGTCCAGCAACACCACTGCATCTCCATTGGGATGGTCTCAGCATTTCTCTCGTCCCTCTGCAAGTTTGCAGAACCACACCTTCATGGTGGTAGCTCCCCAGCTGTCCGAGGCTGACAGGTAGACATCCCTTCTGCCCACTCCCCCATGCTCCCTGATAGCCCTCCACCCCATGTTTGCAAGACTGGCCAAGCGCCAGTTCCCTATTGGTAAAGATTGGCAACACAAGCTAGTGGCCAGGACAGAGGGCTTGCCAGCTTCAGGGCTACAAATGGCCAACTCTGACCTCCACTCATCCCCTCCCCGTGGTACAGAACCACTCCACAAGACGCCAAGCTCAGCAAGGCAGAACGCCGACAGAAGATTACAAACAGCACAGCAAGAGGCAAAGGTGATCCAGAATCAGCCTTGCAGCGTATCCAGTGGTCAGAAGGTCATGCTGTCCTCCCTCTCCAGGGCTGCCCAGTTCACCTTCACACAGCGGTGTCTCGCGTGACCACTCAAGGTGCCGAGGCTCTGAGGGTGGGTGTTAAATCTCTCTTCTGCTTTGATTCTTTTTCCGCCCAGAGTTGTACGGAGAAGTCTTCAGCAGGTCATACATCTGCGACGCATCTCTGACCTCTGGGGGTGCGGGTCGATCTGGAGGGGGGGGGGGTGGGGGGGAGGAGGAAGAGCGCAGCAAGGTGAGTAAAGGTGCCTGAGAGCCGCCAGCAATTCACAACAGGGTGGGGCGGTCGGTGTAGGCCGATGACAAGCCGCAATGCAGGTTGGCAGCAGCTCACTAAAAATAGCAAGGCATGCACATCAGTGTAACTTTCCAAGAAAGGCAGCTCGATGTTGACCCGACAATAACTCGGTTAGACCTCACCCAGAACAACGGATGGATTGCTCTGGATTTCCATTTCATGTCAAGGCAACAGCGTTCTTGATAACAGACAGTAGACAATAGGTGCAGGAGGAGGCCATTCGGCCCTTCGAGCCAGCACCGCCATTCAATGTGATCATATTCTCAATCAGTACCCCGTTCCTGCTTTCTCCCCATACCCTCTGACTCCGCTATCCTTAAGAGCTCTATCTAGCTCTCTCTTGAATGCATTCAGAGAATTGGCCTCCACTGCCTTCTGAGGCAGAGAATTCCACAGATTCACAACTCTCTGACTGAAAAAGTCTTTCCTCATCTCAGTTCTAAATGGCCTACCCCTTATTCTTAAACTGTGGCCCCTGGTTCTGGACTCCCCCAACATTGGGAACATGTTTCCTGCCTCTAACGTGTTCAACCCCTTAATAATCTTATACGTTTCGATAAGGTCTCCTCTCATCCTTCTAAATTCCAGTGTATACAAGCCTAGTCACTCCAGTCTTTCAACATATGATAGTCCCGCCATTCTGGGAATTAATCTAGTAAACCTACGCTGCACGCCTTCCATAGCAATGAACTCTTAATTAGCGAGGGTAAAAGCGGGATCATTCATGAACACGACGGAAACAGAGTTAAGGGGGTTGGCCTCGCTGTCGTGGGTTATTGTGGAGAGAGACGTTGCTCAACTCTTGCCCCGAGGGTGTTCGCTGGAGTCATTTCCTCGGATTTGCGACAGTATTGCCAGACGTAGTTTGAGAACGAAACACAAATAGCCAAGGGAGATGGCTGCCCCCGCCCCAGGTCAATCCAGACCGCCTTGCACGCAGGGTCGCCAACTGTCCCGTATTAGCCGGGACATTCCGTATATTGGGCTAAATTGGTTTGTCCCGTATTAGTAAGGCCCCATGTGACCTCACCCAGCCAGCGGCCACGTGCTTCCGCTCCACCAATGGCTGCCGCCCGGGCCGGGAGCACGTGGCCGCTGGCTGGGTGAGGTCACGTGGGGCGCGGGGCAGTGAAGTCACCCTTTGTCTCCCCATCAGAACTGCCCCCTCCATCGACTCCTTTAAGTCCAGGCTCAAAACATATTTCTACTCCCTAGCGTTTGAGGCTCATTGAGGAGGCGCTGTGAACTGTTTGCGTGCTACTGTATGTTTTCATTTTTTTTCTATTGGAACCTAATCAAATGTACAGCACTTTGGTCAACGTGGGTTGTTTTTAAATGTGCTATACAAATAAAATTGACTTGACTTGACTTGACTTATTTGGGAGTGAGGAAGTTGGCATCGCTACCTGCGCAATAGTGACGTTGGAAAAACAGAACTGCCTGGACCTGCTTCAACTGTGCAGGGAAGGCCGAGGGGGGGGGGGCGCTCGGTTAGAACACCAAGATTGAGAAGAGGTTCGGTCAATAACGACAGTCCCACCAGCGAGGCTTTCATTATCAGACAGTCGGGATTCTAGGAGAATCATTGGCCTTCCTCAGTCAATGGAGCGGACGTGGAGAGGATGTTTCCACTAGTGGGAGAGTCTAGGACCAGAGGTCACAGCCTTACAATTAAAGGATGTTCCTTTAGGAAGGAGACGAGGAGGAATTTCTTTAGTCAGAGGGTGGTGAATCTGTGGAATTCTTTGCCACAGAAGGCTATGGAGGCCAAGTCAGTGGATATTTTTAAGGCAGAGATAGATTCTTGATTAGTGCGGGTGTCAGGGGTTATGGGGAGAAGGCAGGAGAATGGGGTTAGGAGGGAGAGATAGATCAGCCGTGATTGAATGGCGGAGTACACCTGATGGGCCGAATGGCCTGATTCTACTCCTATGACATATGTACGCATGCCCGATGGACGGCTTGCAATGTGTGCGCTGGCTTGCAAGGCCAGGCCGGCCTCACCTCAGAGTAAATGGGCGGAGGGCGGTTTCGGAACTCCTGCACGTAGACAAAGAAGGGGTGCTCCAACATCCCCCTGCGCTCCTCCACGCTCTCGGGAACAGAGAGCCGCTGGTCGGACTGGCCGGCCTCTTCCTCAGAAACCACCTCAGAGTAGTCAGGAGGGGCTGCAAGGGAAAGCAACCACGTCAAGACCAACAGCAAGGGGAAGGCGTGGGAATTAATGCATTTACAACAACACAGCTCACACAAAAGGAATAAAGCTCCCCCCCCACATGGTCCGATACTCTGGGGCGACAAGAAGTTGGACCCGACTTAATTTACCTTATAGATACAGTGGGGAAGCAGGCCCTTCGGCCCACATTGACCAGCGATCATCCTGTACACTCGCACTATCCTACACACACTAGGGACAACTTACTATTTTTCCGTTACGAAGCCAATTAACCTACAGTCCTGCACGTCTTTGGAATGTGGGAGGAAACCGGAGCACCCGGAGACAACGCACGCAGGGGAATGTACAAGCTCTGTACAGGCAGCACCCGTAGTCAGGCTCAAATCCTGCTCTCTGGCGCTGTGAGGCAGCAACTCTACCGCTGCGCCAACGTGCCACCCTACGGTTTGTTGCTCAGCTATTTGACCGAGGATGAACAGGCACTGGCGCGGTGATATGTGCAGGAGGGGGGAGTTTAGTTCAGAGGTGCAGCACGGAAACAGGCACACACCTCAGTGACCGTCTCCCCGTGACCGGTACCCATCTCCCCGTGACCGGTACCCGTCTCCCCGTGACCGGTACACATCTCCCCGTGACCTGTACACGTCTCCCCGTGACCGGTACACATCTCCCCGTGACCGGTACACAACTCCCCGTGACCGGTACACAACTCCCCGTGACCGGTACGCGTCTCCCCGTGACCGGTACACGTCTCCCCGTGACCGGTACGCGTCTCCCCGTGTCCTGTACGCGTCTCCCCGTGACCTGTACGCGTCTCCCCGTGACCTGTACGCGTCTCCCCGTGACCTGTACGCGTCTCCCCGTGACCGGTACCCGTCTCCCCATGACCGGTACACGTCTCCCCATGACCGGTACACGTCTCCCCATGACCGGTACACGTCTCCCCGTGACCGGTACCCGTCTCCCCGTGACCGGTACCCGTCTCCCCGTGACCGGTACACATCTCCCCGTGACCTGTACACGTCTCCCCGTGACCGGTACACGTCTCCCCGTGACCGGTACCCGTCTCCCCGTGACCGGTACCCGTCTCCCCGTGACCGGTACACGTCTCCCCATGACCTGTACACGTCTCCCCGTGACCGGTACACATCTCCCCGTGACCGGTACGCGTCTCCCCGTGACCGGTACCCGTCTCCCCGTGACCGGTACACTTCTCCCCGTGACCGGTACGCGTCTCCCCGTGACCGGTACACGTCTCCCCGTGACCGGTACCCGTCTCCCCGTGACCGGTACCCGTCTCCCCGTGACCGGTACACATCTCCCCATGACCTGTACACGTCTCCCCGTGACCGGTACGCGTCTCCCCATGACCGGTACACATCTCCCCGTGACCGGTACACAACTCCCCGTGACCGGTACGCGTCTCCCCGTGACCGGTACCCGTCTCCCCGTGACCGGTACGCGTCTCCCCGTGACCGGTGCTCGCGCCGGGAGGTACGCGGTGAAGTACTCACGTTCCGGTCTCTCCGGCAGGGTGAGATGCAGCCAGTCGATGTCCATGCTGAACTGGCTGCCCACGCTGGACGAGCGGCTCCCAAACGGATGCAGCGGGATGGTGCCGATCACCAGCGGCAGCTCCAACGACAGCTTGGACGTTCCTGGGATCTCCACGTAAACCTGTCACGGTTCAAAGGCAAAACTCTCCCATTACACAAAGCTCCAAGGAAACACTTCCAACAGACCTCAAAGTCCAACACGGGCAGGACTTACAGTTGCCAACTGTCCCGTATTAACCGGGACGTCCCGTATTTTGGGCTAAATTAGTTTGTCCCGTACGGGACCGCCCTTGTCCCGTATTAATAGGGTTGCCAACTTCCTCACTCCCAAATTGGTGGAGCGGCCGTCATTGGTGGAGCGGGAGCACATGGCCGCTGGTTGGGTGAGGTCACGTGGGGCGCGGGGCGGTGACGTCACCCTTGTCCCGTATGTGGGAGTGAGGAAGTTGGCAACCCCTACTAATACGGGACAAGGCCGGTCCCGTACGGGACAAACTAATTTAGCCCAAGATACGGGATGTCCCGACTAATACGGGACAGTTGGCGACCCTAGGGTTGACCCAGGGACTATAGTTTGGAGATGAGACTCACCCGCAGTGCGTAGTCCACGCGGATCACGCGGCACTGGAGAGAGGGCGAGATGGGCGGGATCTTCAGGGGTCGGCCGTGCCAGGTCGCCCTCTTCCTCGAGCCCACGCCCTCGCCATGCAGCGTGGCCACCACCGACTTCTTCTGCTTCGTGGTGCCGCGGGCGATGAAGGTCTGCATCTGGATGATGGCCGCCTTGGGAGTCACCGTGCGCGAGCAGCAGTTGTCCACCTCAGCGAAGATCGGGATCACCTCACCTGGGGCAGCAGAGCAAAGAGTTCATGCGCGCCCTGACCCACAACGCCGCCCACTCACCAGCGATAGGAGCAGAACGAGGCCACTCCGCCCATCAAGCCCACTCCCCCATTCAACCGTGGCTGATCTATCTCTCCCTCCTAACCCCATTCTCCTGCCTTCTCCCCATAACCCCCGACACCCGCACTAATCAATCTCCAAAGATGCTGCCTGTCCCGCTGAGTTACTCCAGCATTTTGTGTCTATCTTCAGTGTAAACCAGCATCTGCAGTTCCTTCCTGCACAAAGGTGAATGTTCCAGGGTGGCAGACCGGGGGATTGGATCCAACCCACCTCCATTGACTCCCTTCATTATTTTATACACCTCTATAAGATTCATGCCCCCATCCTCGAGAGTCCCTGCCTCCACTACCTGCCCTGGCAGCTCGTTGCAAACACCCACCACCCTTGGTGTGGAGAATGTTGCCTGTCAGGTTTCTGTTGTCATTCCCCTCTCCCTGTAAACCCATGCCCACTGGTTCTTGATTAACCTACTCCAGGTGCAAAAGCTCTGTGCATTTACCCGGTCTAGACCTCCACTCCACCATCCTCCTGCGCTCCAGGGAGTAAATTCCTCGCCTGCTCAACCTCTCCCCATAGCTAGAATGGATAGGCAAAGTTCTCCTGTCATCAAAAGCCTCTCGGAAACACTTCCTGCAACCAGCCTTCACCCTCAGCCTCTGTTCCCCCACACCCTCGTGCTCACTCGAGCTGTAGTCCCGCTCAGGGCTGTTACGAAACAAAACGAGGTTCTTTTTGCTGCATCTGAATGGCAGTGCTGGCTCGAAGGGCTGAATGGCCTCCTCCTGCACCTATTTTCTATGTTTCTACGTTAAACCAACAATGGATAATCCTCTTGTTTAGGAAGGAACTGCAGACGCTGGTTTAAACCGACGATAGGCACAAAATGCTGGAGAAACTCAGCGGGACAGGCAGCATCTCAGGCAGAGAAGGAATGGGTGATGTTTCAGGTCGAGTCTGAAGAAGGGTCCCGACCTGAAACGTCACCCATACCTTCTCTCCAGAGATGTTGCCTGTCCTGCTGAGTTTCTCCCGCACTTTGTGTCTGTCTATGGATGATAATCCTCTTACCGGGTGTGTAGCCTTTCCGGTCAATCTTTGCTGTCAGAGCCAGATGGCCAAGGTTGCAGTACCAGACACGAGCCAGCCTCTCCTTAGTACCAGCCTGTGGGGCCTAGCAGAATGAAGAGAGAGAGGATTGTCAGTGGCAGAGAAAGTGAACAGCCCATTCTCCCCATCATCCGCACGCACAGTACATTAAACCACTCTCTCTACCAAAGATAGACACAGAGTGACACAGTGGGACAGGCAGCATCTCGGGAGAGAAGGAATGGGCGACGTTTCGGGTCGAGACCCTTCTTCAGACTGAGTTTGGTTTGGAGATACAGCATGGAAGCGGACCATTCAGCCCACTGAGTTCATGCCGTCCACCGATCACACGTCTGCGCTAGTTTTACGGTTCCCGACTTTCCGTAAACACGAGGGGGAATCTACGAGGCAACTAACCGACAAACCCGCACATCTCTGGGACCTGGGAGGAAACCGGAGCACCCGGAGGAAGCCCACAGTAACCGGAGGAAGCCCGCACTGCCCTCCCTCCTTCGATGATGGAGCCTGGGGCCGGACATTGCAGCTCCACACAGCGTCTGGCTGGATGGGTGGTGGACTGGAGCTGCCTCTACCCTGTGCATCCCGCCCCCTTCAGACAGAGGGCCCTTGTGCATCAACATGGTGGCTGTGGGTTCTCTGCTTTGCTCACCAGCAGCGAAGGTGTGTTGATGTCAATGGGTTCGATCACGGTGAACTCTCGCTTGATTTTCTTCACGGTGGCCCAAGGCCGGTGGAGTTTGGCTTTGACCCAGTACCGCACGCTGCCGTGCTTCCCTTCAAACGACGTGACGAGGTTCCTGCGTTGCGGGAAAGACAAAAGTTCAGGCGTCAAAAACAAATTAAATCCTTGCCCGACTTGCAGCAACGTTCATGGAAATGTCTCCCATACAGTTTGGTTCCTGTGATGGAAACGCCAACTGAGGGAAAACATCTCTTCCAACGGCCACCACCCCCACACAACCTTCACTTTACCAGAACAACATCCACACCCAATACACTCTGAGGAAGGGTCTCCACCCGAAGCATCACCCACTCCTTCCCTCCAGAGATGCTGCCTGTCCCGCTGAGTTACTCCAGCTTTTTGTGTCTACCTACACCCAATACATTGCTCCACCCCACCCATCCCACTTGCCCCACCCACCCCGCCCTAGACCGAGTGCCCTGATGCCCATTCTTCCTTTGTTGTCCATTCTTCCAACGAGGCTCAAAATCTAAACTTAATTAACCAGCATCCCAAGATATATATCTCTCTTCAGACTTCAGATGCAGCGTGGAAACAGGCCCTTCGTCCCACCGAGTCCGTGCCGACCAGCGCTCACACCGTACACAAACTAGCAATATCCTACACACACTAGGGACAATTTTACCGCAGCCAATTAGCCTACAAACCTGCACGTCTTTGGAGTGTGGGAGGAAACCGGAGCACCCAGAAAAAACCCACGCAGGTCACGGGGAGAACGTACAAACTCCGTATAGACAGCGCCCGCAGTCAGGATCGAACCCGGGTCTCCGAGATGCACCACCCTGCCTCTCCCTTATTTTTTTTCTATCTTATGTAGCTTTGGAGTTTGTAGCTTGATCCCAGATTACCCAGATGCGACTGGCGAAAACCAACACCGAGATGCAGGAGAAAAGGGAAACTCGGAATCCACACGCAGCGATCTAGAAGTGTACGCGAAGAAAACGTGAGAATACTCACTCGTCGGGGAGCTGGAAGCTGAACGGAAACTCGTGGCGACCAGCCTGAAGAACGGTGATATTTCCATCATCTGCAAAATAAGAAAGAAAAGTTTCAAAACAACAGCTTGCCACCTCCTCTCTCAGCGTTCTGGTGCGTTGAGAACCCAGTTAACAAACATCAACTCAAGCATGTGGAGGTAGCTGAGGAAAGTGGTCACGATGTTAAAAAAGGAGCATGTCACCTGATATCATCACATGCACCTAGTCAACATGAACCAAACCAACGCTGTTTACACAAACCATATCATACAGAAACAGTGTGGGAAATAAAACTGCAGATGCTGGTTGAATTCAAAGAAGACACAAAATGCTGGAGTAACTCAGCGGGTCAGGCAGCATCTCTGGAGAGAAGGGAATGGTGACGTTTCGGGTCGAGACCCTTTTTCAGACTGATGTCAGGGGAGGGGGCGGGACATATTCTATACTCAACAGCACTGCCACGAAGAAATACAGATATTTTGAGACATTCAACAAGAATAACAGCAATAATGGGCATTATTTCTTGCCAGTGAATAGTTTCAATTGTAGATATACATAAGTTCATATGTTATAGGAGCAGAATTAGGCCATTCGGCCCATCAAGTCCACTCTGCTGTTCAATCATGGCTCTGATCTATCTCTCCCTCCCAACCCCCTTGACATGGAAGCAGACTGGAGACAAGGAAAATTAGAACTTCCTAGCAGGCAATAACCAAACTTGATGCCTCTGCTCATCAAAGAGCCAATTATATCAGCTCGGGTGACAGGGGTTATGGGGAGAAGGCAGGAGAATGGGGTTGAGAGGGAAAGATAGATCAGCCGTGATTGAATGGTGAAGTAGACTCAATGGGCCGAATGGTCTAATTCTTGCTCCTAGAACTTAAAACCCACTGGTTTTCCCCCAACAAACCCAAGGCTCTTTGCAGGAAATGCTGCCGTATCCACTTCGTTGATTGTTCCCGCAAGATGACTAATGCGTATAAGAAAATGAAAATGCTCCACCTTCTCCATTTTTTTCTCTGGAAACCAAACAATAAACTTCCTCAACGCGGGGAAGGTCTCTAAATATCCAAGCCCCACTAGCAAATGGGACAATTGTTTTTAAGCTGGCAAGTTGGTGACCTTAGGACTGACCATGTGTCAGCTCCGATGGAACGTTCCAGAAGGCTAACCACCTACATTCCGCAGGGAGTGAAGGTCAGGGCATGAAGCCAACCAGCGCTAAAAGTCAGTGGACCTAACAAGCCCGGGTTCAGCCAAGTGACCTCTGCTCAAGTGGCTCCAAAATAACCAAGTGGCCTTGGTCTCAGGAGCTTCATTTAGATAGACCATAGAAGGCAGAACAGTGCAGCACAAGAACAGGCCCTTCGGCCCACAATGTCTGTGCCGAACAAAATGCCAAGACCAACTCTTATCTGCCTGCAAGTAATCCAGATACATGTATCTATCCAAAAGTCTCTCAGTACCACTTGGTATTGGAGCGGCACGGTGGCGCAGCGGTAGAGTTGCTGCCATACAACGTCAGAGACCCGGGTTCGATCCTGACTACGGGCGCTGTCTGTAAGGACTTTGTACGTTCTCCCCCTGAGACCTGCCAGGGTTTTCTCCGGGTGCTCCGGTTTCCTCCCACACTCCAAAGACATACAGGTTTCTAGGTTAATTGGCTTTGGTAAAATTGTACGTTATCCCTAGTGTGTGTGGCGTAGAGTTAGCGTGCGGGGATCGCTGGTCAGCCTGGACCGAAGGGCCTGTCAGCGTGCGGGGATCGATGGTCAGCCTGGACCGAAGGGCCTGTCAGCGTGCGGGGATCACTGGTCAGCCTGGACCAAAGGGCCTGTTTCTGTGCTGCATTTCTAAAACTAATAAACTAAAGCCACTATGGAATCTGCCTCAACCACCGCCCCTGGCAGAACGTTCCAGGCACCCACCACCCTCTGTGTGGAAAAAATAACGTCCCGCACATCTCCCCGAAACTTTGCCCCTCTCGCCTTCAAGCTATGCCCTCTCCTATTGAGATGTGTCACAACTCCTGGCAATGAGGAACTGGTGAATGGCAACAGGTCACACAGCCGTATCATCACATGGTGAGGGGTAGGAATGGTGAGGGTGAAATAGATGGGTATTTAGTTAGACGCTCGAAGGTTTAGGAAAAAACTGCAGATGCTGGTTTAAATCGAAGGTAGCCACAAAATGCTGGAGTAACTCAGCGGGTCAGGCAGCATCTCGGGAGAGAAGGAATGGTTTAGGTTTAAACTGGTAGGTTTAGGGTTGCCTCAGCTTCAAGAGGGGGATGGGGGGGGGGAAGAAAGCTACTGGGAGACAAGGAACTCAATGGCACTGGAGAAAGTGTAACAAATCACGATCTCAACCCAGAGAGGAGAGAGCACAGAGAACTTGGGCAACATGCAGACTGATGGCAAAATATATTCCGAGTCAAAATGAACATGAAAGGACTGGTAAAATAGAGGCGTGTGGGGCACTGCACAAAACAGCAGCAGCATTGATGATTGTGTTGTCAAGAAGAGCAAGGATCTCCTTTTGTGCTTTCAGTAAGGCGGCAAAATCTCAGAACGAGTTCCTGTTTGTCCCAGGGTCCTATCACCCAGGGTTGTGATATTACTTGACACAAAAGGCAAATTCTTGTTCCCGTGTCTTGTGTTAGGTCAGGTTGAGCGCTCGTGGTCATAACTACCTTTGTACCAACTGGTTGAACATGGGAACAGGAGGCGATTCAGTGTCTGGGGCAGTAGGCCCGATGTTAGCCTTTCCCTGTGCCCAACGCCAACCAACATGCCCCATCTACACCATTCCCTCCTGCCTGCACTTGATCCATCTCCCTCTAAACCTATCCTACCTGTGAACTCCTTTAAGGAGATTAGACTTTACAATGGACACTTTACTTTAGACTTTAAAGATACAGCGTGGAAACAGGCCTCTCGGCCCACCAAGTCCGCGCCAACCAACAATCACCCCGTACACTTTCACTATCCTACACATTACAACCTAACAAAGACAAATAACCTACAAACCTGTACGTCTGTGGAGTGTGGAAAGAAACTGGAGAAAACCCACGCAGATCACGGGGAGAACGTACAAATGGGTCCCATTCCTTCTATCCACAGATGCTGCCTGACCCGCTGAGTTACTCCAGCATTTTGTGTTTATCTTCGGTTTAAACCGGCGTCTGCAGTTCCTTCCCACCATAATCTGATCTCAGTCCTCACAGGTTTCTGCTTTAAGAAAAGATCAAACTTCCAGGGTCTGTCTTTTGGATGAGAGGATTGTGGCTTCCAACCTCAGTAAAAAAAACTCAAGCACAGTCCCAATGAAAAAATACTGCACTGGAGATAGTCACAAAAAGTTGGAGTAACTCAGCGGGACAGGCAGCATCTCTGGAGAGAAGGAATGGGTGACGTTTCGGGTCAAGACCCTTCTTCAGAATGAGACTCTGGGGAGAGGGGAAACACGGAGATAAGGAAGGGCGAGATGTCAAAACGAGACATCAAAAGAGATAAGAGATGAAGGTCAAGGAACGTGTAGAGTAGATTATTGTTAGCAAGGAGAAGGTGACAACAAGGCAAACGGAGATAAAATGTAATCAGGGAGACATCCAGACTGGTTGACGAACTGGGATGGGGGAGGGATGGAGAGAGAGGGAAAGCAAGGGTTACTTGAAGTTAGAGAAGTCAATATTCATACCGCCCAAGCGAAATGTGGGGTGCTGTTCCTCTAATTTCGCTGGGCCTTGCTGCTTCAGAGATGTGGGTTTTGTGCAAATCAACTGCTACTTTACCCACAATACAATCTCAAAAAATATAAACTTGCTTTAAAATGCTTTTGAATGATCTGAAAGGAAAGTGAAAATTGCTCCAGAATCAAGATTGGTTTCGTTCAGGGGTGGTTTTACATATGGGGTGGTTTTTAGCCGAGACCACAAGCCCTTTAATAAACTTCAGACAGAGTGTGTTACAAGCGACTGTTCCACTCTCCCCCTACACCAGTAATGTCTACACAATGAGTACTAAACAAAACAAAATAACACCCATCTCTGGCAGGAAGAGACATGCCCTTACATGCCACTGAATCCACCAAGAAGCTGTACTCTCTCACCAATCCTGGGCCGTAAGGTCACCCCCACCACATACATACACAGAGTGAATCAGATTCCACTTGGCTGCGAGGCCCGTGGAAGAAATCTCGTCCCCAAGTCCAACAGTTCCTTTAATTCAGAGAGCAGGCAGGGCAGCACAGCAGTGTTTAGGAATCTTGCACAATGACCTCATTATAGACGGCGTGAACGCAGAGGTCTCCAAAACAATAGCAAGACATAAAACCCTATATTAATGTTGCGATCAAAGACCACAGAGTCCTTTCTGACGCAGAAACAAAGACACGGCTAGTTTCCTGTGTTTGTTTCTCTCCCTAACTTTACATCTACTACCAAGCCCTTTGTGTCAAGTAAGGGCTCCAAATAAACCACACATCCCTTCCCACAACTGCCCTTTCATTCCACCTATTTTTCACAGCTGTACTGTTTCCACACAACCTCACACATGATCAAAAAGCAAGTGGTGGCAATGATAGATGGAGACGAGGGGGTTAGATAGGCACCATCCTGACACCTGCATGCCAAAAGAAGGGTCTCGACCCGAAACGTCACCCATTCCTTGTCTCCAGAGATGCTGCCTGCCCTGCTGAGTTACTCCAGCACTTTTTTTTAATCAATCTTTTATTCATTTGTTCTATATCTCTCCACTTCATGGTCTATATCTCTCGTTTCCCTTTCCCGTGACTTTCAGTCTGAAGAAGGGTCTCGAGCCGAAATGTCACCCATTCCTTCGCTCCAGAGATGCTGCCTGACCTGCTGAGTTACTCCAGCATTTTGTGTCTATCTGCACCTCTTTAATAGGATCCATCCAATCGAGAGTGGAGAAATAGGATCCATTCTTCACCAAATGGATGAAGACCATTTGGCCCATTGAGTCAATACTGGCTCTTTGCAAGATCAGCCCGGCTAGTCCCACTTCCCCCATCGTCTCCCCGTAATACTGCCAACTCTCTCCCTTCAAACACTTATCTGCACTTCAGATGAATCAGTCTTTTACCAATGGAATACAAAACATTAGCTCAGTGGAGGTCTAGTTTTACAAAATGCTTCCAAACTGTTCCCCTCACCCCCAACCCACCAAGTTGGTTAGGGGTGCCGAGCGAATTAAACAGGGGAAATAACCTGCACTTGATAGCAAGTTGGATGGGGTGGAGGGATGGGAAAGATTCAGAAACATGACTAATGGAAGGAAGCGGGGAACAGTGTTTACAGGTGTCTGTTGAAACAGCGGCAACAGGTACACCGTCTTTGGAAGTTTAAATCTCAGAAGGGAGCTCAGAATGAACGAGGAAACAGCATTACCCCGTTCTCCGG
>NC_135980.1:30804216-30814216 GCF_053455715.1 Rhinoraja longicauda | reverse complement strand
CACACACACACACCCCACACACACACACACACACACACCCCACACACACACACCCCCCACACACACACACACACCCCCCACACACACACACACACCCCACACACACACACACACCCCACACACACACACCCCACACACCCCACACACACACACACACCCCACACACACACACACACACCCCACACACACACCCCCCCCACACACACCCCACACACACACACCCCACCCACACACACCCCACCCACACACACCCCACCCACACACACCCCACACACACACCCCACACACGCACCCCCACACACACCCCACACACACCCCACACCCCACACACACCCCCACACATACACACACACACCCCACCACCCACACACACACCCCACACACACACCCCCCACATACACACCCCACCCCCACACCCCCACACACACCCCACACACACACCCCACACACACACACACCCCACACACACACACACACACCCCACACACACACACACCATACACACACACACCCCACACACTCTCCCCCCCCCCCACACACACACACACACACACACACACACACACAGAAAACATCGAGCCCTGGAAACAAACAACTTAGAGGGAAAGTCCAGAAACATTTTTAGGGTGGGGGGGGGGGGGGAAGTTGCCAAACTTGCAACAACATTCTTTTCAACACATTGCAGCGGGCCGAACTCAACGTAATCTTTATTGTACCATTACTGTTCTCTACACACCATCCCACCAGGCTACCGATTTCAAACCTGACTTTTTCTTTTTTGAAGCAAGTTTCATTGGATGATGGATGGTTTAATGTCCGTTTGGTTTATCCCCGGTGCATTTCAAACGCAATTCTTTGTTGTGAAACACACAAAGCTGTTCTCCTGCACCAAGGGGAGTTTCACATCCATTTTATCCCCCAGTTTAATTCAAATACAATATTTGCAGAGACACAAACAATATTTTTCTACACAAAGGACCATTTAACATCCATTTTATAGCCAGTGTAATTCAAATGCAATATTTTCAGTGAAACACAAAGTATTTTTTGACACTAAGAGTTTGCAAGCAACCCTCCTTATTGATTGTAAACATATTTCCAACAAGTTCGATTAAGTAAGGCTTAATCCCCCCCTCGATCCACAGTGATTTCAATTATATTTGTTATTCTTTTGTAAACTTAAAGATGGAACTCCTGCACAGATCATGCTTTTTCATATCGCATGTCCCACAAGATCATATCTTTTTATAACATATTTTCTTTCAGTTTCAATTTCTTAGAAACCAGCTGCAAACAAAGAGCAGTATCCTTTGTAGACCCAGAGTGCTGGAGTAACTCAGCGGGTCAGGCAGCATCTGTGGAGAACATGGATAGGTAACGTTTCACAGAGTGCTGGAGTAACTCAGCGGGTCAGGCAGCATCTGTGGAGAACATGGATAGGTAACGTTTCAGAGTGCTGGAGTAACTCAGTGGGTCAGGCAGCATCTGTGGAGAACATGGATAGGTGACGTTTCACAGAGTGCTGGAGTAACTCAGCGGGTCAGGCAGCATCTCAGGAGAGAAGGAATGGGTGACGATTCGGGTCGAGACCCTTCTTCAGACTGATGGGGGGCAGGAGGAATCACAGAGGGGGAGCAGTGAGAGAGGGTGTTGCCAAACTCTTGTCGAAGAGAGGTGGAGAACTTCTTCAAAGTAGACATACCTTGAGGAGAATTCGCAGTGGCGCAGCAAGATGTGTGGGAAAAAAACTGCAGCTGCTGGTTTAAATCAAAGGTAGACACAAAATGCTGCAGTAACCCTTCTCGGGTCAGGCAGCATCTCTGGAGAGATTTTTTTTCCCAAACGTCACCTATTCCTTCTCTCCAGAGATGCTGCCTGACCTGCTGAGTTACTCCAGTATTTTGTGTCTAGCTTCGATTTAAACCAGCGTCTGCAGTTCTTTCCTAAGCAATAACCTTTTGCTGGGTGAGGTCACGTGGGGCGCGGGGCGGTGACGTCACCCTTTGTCCCATATTTGGGAGCGAGGAAGTTGGCAACCCTACTAATACGGGACAAGGGCGGTCCCGTACGGGACACACTAATTTAGCCCAGAATACGGGATGTCCCGGCTAATACGGGACAGTTGGCAACCCTAGCTGTGCACCAGAACGTTGTTGCATGTGTGTGCACGAGTCTCCAATTGTAAAGTAGCTCCATGCCATTAGAAGATGACCATTGGTGCCCTCTGCTGGAGTTCAGCTGAGACTAGTAGGTATTTTTAAATGTGCAGGAATGAACTGCAGACGCTGGTTGACACCGAAGACAGACACAGAGTGCTGGAGTAACTCAGCGGGACAGGCAGCATCTCCAGAGAGAAGGAATGGGTGACGTTTTGGGTTGAGACCATTCTTCAGGCTGAGAGTCAGGGGAGAGGGAGATATAGAGATATGGAAGGGTAAGGTGT
Source organism: Rhinoraja longicauda (assembly GCF_053455715.1). Lineage (NCBI taxonomy): Eukaryota > Metazoa > Chordata > Chondrichthyes > Rajiformes > Arhynchobatidae > Rhinoraja > Rhinoraja longicauda. Next base: position 30,811,773 of record NC_135980.1, on the reverse strand, counting down.
GAAAACGAGACATCAAAGGAGACAAAGCTCAATAACAATGTAGATTAGATCAGTGTTAACTAGAGGCAAGGTGACAATGAAGCAAACCGAGATAACATTTTAGCAGGAGGACAGTCAGACTGGTGGGAGAACTACGATGGGGAGGGGATGGAGAGAGAGGGAAAGCAAGCGTTCATACCACTGGGGTGTAAACTAGCCAAGCGAAATATGAGGTGCTGTTCCTCCAATTTGCAGTGGTCAGCGTGGGAGTGGAGGGGGGAGTTACAGTGTTTGGCAACAGGGAGATCAGGTAAGTTTAGACGGACTGAGCAGAGGTGACGGAAACGATCGCCAAGCCTGCGCTTGGTCTAGCCGACATACAGGAGTCCACACCCAAAACAGTGGATACTGTAAATGAGGTTGGAGGAGGTGCAAGTGAACCTCTGCCTCACCTGAAAACAATGTTGGCGTCCTTGGGCGGAGTCGAGGCAGGAGGTAGTTTTAAATACAGTATAAATCAATATATTTATATGCCAGGAGCATATGGGGAGAAGGCAGGAGAATGGGGTTGGGAGGGAGAGATAGATCAGCCAAGATTAAATGGCGGAGTGGACTCAGCGGGTCAGGCAGCATCTCTGGAGAAAAAGAACAGGTATCGCCCAATCTGGCCCATATGTGACCACAACCTTGCAGCGCCAGAGACCCGGGTTCCATCCCGACTACGGGCGCCGTCTGTACGGAGTTTGTACGTTCTCCCCGTGACCTGCGTGGGTTTTCTCCGAGATCTTCGGTTTCCTCCCACACTCCAAACACGTGCAGGTTTGTAGGTTAATTGGCTTGGTGAATGTAAAAATTGTCCCTAGTGTGTGTAGGATAGCGTTAGTGTGCGGGGATCGCTGGTCGGCGCGGACACGGTGGGCCGAAAGGGCCTGTTTTCGTGCTGTATCTCTAAACTAAACTAAATAAAATCTTCCTCTCTCTGATGGAGTTCAATGAGACCCTCTCTCTATGATTCCCGCTGCACCTCTGTTCAACGACTAGGTTTGGACCCGGGCTGTCTACGATGGTCTCCATCTCTGGCCTTTGTTTCAACTATCTGCCTATCAGAAAAACCAACTTCCCAGTCTTCACCCGTGACCTGCGTGGGTTTTCTCCCAGCGCTCCGGTTTCCTCCCACACTCCAAAAACGTGCCGGTTTGTAGGTTAATTTGCTTCTGTGAAATTGTGTTTTCAATCCTAACATGAGATGGCCCCAACCTTCCTCATCCACTCCAGCCCCCAGCAACATTCCAGTCCATCTCCACTACATTAATCTGCTCTCACAGACCCAGCTTTTCATCATTAAAACATCGAAACATAGACAATAGGTGCAGGAGGAGGCCATTCAGCCCTTCGAGCCTGCACCGCCATTCAATATGATCAATGCTGATCATCCCCAATCAGTACCCCGTTCCTGCTTTCTCCCCGTACCCCTTGATCCCATTAGCCCTAAGATCTAAATCTAACTCTCTCTTGAAAACATTCAGTGACTTGGCCTCCACTGCCTTCTGTGGCAGAGAATTCCACAGATTCACAACTCTCTGGGCGAAAAGGTTTTTCCTCACCCGAGTCCTAAATGGCCTCCCCTTTATTCTTAAACTGTGACCCCTGTTTCTGGACTCCCCCGTTTATCTAAAGCTTCCTCCTGGATCAGTCTGATAACACCTAGGCTTTATTAAATACTATAGAAAAGGGAGTTTTGATAAATACATCTTCATTAATGGGTGTCACCAGACAGTGGTCAAGGAATAGCATTTTGCAGGGGCTTTAGTCACTTGTACATGGTCTGAGGCAGAATTAGTTTAGTTTAGTTTAGAGATACAGCCCAGAAATAGGCCCTTTGGCCCACCGAGTCCGCACCGACCAGCGATCCCCGCACACTAACACTATCACACACACACAAGAAACAATTTGCAATTTTTACCGAAGCCAATTAACCTACAAACCTGCCGTCTTTGGAGTGTGGGAGGAAACCGGAGCACCCGGAGAAAACCCACGCAGGTCACGGGGAGAACGTACAAACTCCATACAGACAGCGTCCGTGGTCAGGATGGAACCCGGGTCTCTGGCGCTGTGAGGCAGCAACTCTACCGCTGCGCCACCGTGCCGCACCTACGTTCTCTTTTACTGATTATGAAATGAAGAGAGGCCTAGACAGGGTAGACAGCCAGAACCTTTTTTCCCCAGGGTGGAAACGTCCAACACTAGAGGGGACAACTACGAGGCGAGAGGGAAGAAGGTTTGATGGAAAATTATTTGTTACTACACGGAGTGGTGGGGGCCTGGGACGTGCTGCCAGGGGTGGTGCTGGAGGCAAAGACGATAGTGGTGTTTACGAGCCTTTCAGATTGGCACATGGAAGGGGGAGATATGGATCATTACAGGAAGATAAGATCAGTCTAACTTGGCATCATGCTCAGCACAAAGTTCAGAGCGGTGCTGAACTGCCATCTACCTCTTTGGTGACCCTCGTACTATCCTTGATCGGACTTTGCTGGCTTTCCCTTGCACTAAACGTTATTCCCTTATCGTGTATCTGTGCGCACTGTAAATGGATCGATTGTAATCGTGTATTGTCTTTCCGCTGACTGGTTAGCACGTAACAAAAGCTTTTCACTGTACCTCGGTACACGTGACAATAAACTACACTGAACTAACCAAACTGAACATTGTGCTGAAGGGGCCGTTCCTGTGCTAAACTGCTCTTTGTTATGTTTAAAAATAGATCGTCGTCACCTTCTATTTTTAAGCTTTATTGTACACCTTGGTGTGGTCTCCATTAAGATAGTACTGCCTCTCAAGTAGCATTTCACAGCCAATTACCTCAAAGTGAAGACATTTATTCACAAAATGCCGGAGTAACTCAGCGGGTCAGGCAGCATCTCAGGAGAGAAGGAATGGGTGACGTTTCGGGTCGAGACCCTTCTTCAGACTGAAGAAAAGTGAAGAAAAGTGGATGGGAGGGATGCCTCTGGCTCAAGGTTTGTTTGTGATAAACTTGAAGGGAAACTCTAGCAATGTTTCTGGGAGAAACTGGGAAGTCTTGCAGCTCTGGAGTTGGGAAAAGCCTCCAATAAAAAACATTCTTCATTACTGTCGAAACCCTGCTGATTTGCAACGGGCGGCTTTTGATCTTTCCCCCTTCAGTAGCAAGGATGTTTCTGGCACAATCTCACAGTGGGCCCTAGCAACTGACTGCTGTGTTTTTTGGAGAGTCTCATTTGATTGGTTATTTCTCTTCCTGTTTGTGCACGAATAAAGACACTCGGAGCAGCACAAGTGGTCCAAGCCCCAAGAACAGGTCTTACAGGTTTTACGTCACCCATTCCTTCTCTCCACAGATGCTGCCTGACCTGCTGAGTTACTCCACCTTTTTGGTGTCTATTTTCGGGTTGAGACTCTTCTTCAGACTTGAGAGTCGGGGCGGGGGGGGAAAGGAGTGAAAACGAGAGATCAAAGAGGACGAAGCTCAAGGAAATAGTAGAATGCGTCATTAGGGGGGAAGCTGACAATGAGGCAGACAAAGTATAAAATTTAATCACGAGGACAGTCAAACTAGTCAGAGAACTAGGATGGGGGGGGGGGGGGGGAGGGGTTAGGGAAGTGAAATTAGAGTTTTCGCAAACTTAACAAGTTTCCAAAGTTAGCCACTGTCTTCATGTAATGTTAAGCAGTTACTTACTACACTAGTAAGAATTTCATTGTTCTCTCTGGGACATATGAGGAATAAAAAGGAACTGCAGATGCTGGTTTATACCAAAGATAGACACTAAACGTGACTGAAAAAGGATTCCCACCTGAAACGTCACCTATCCACGTTCTCCAGAGATGCTGCCTGACCCGCTGAGTTACTCCAGCACTCTGTGAAACGTCACCTATCCATGTTCTCCACAGATGCTGCCTGACCCGCTTTTGAATCAGGCAACTGAACCATCCTGTAAATGGCTCTTTTGTAATCATGTATTGTCTTTCCGCTGACTGGTTAGCACGCAATAAAATCTTTTCACTGTACCTCGGTACACGTGACAATAAACTAAACTGAGTTACTCCAGCACTTTGGGCTTCGAGCCTGGCTTGTGTAATGATAGTTTTTTTGTGAACACTACCAAATACAATGATAATTAATGTGTTGGAAGGAAATGCAAATGCTAGTTTACATCAAACGTAGACACAAAAGGCTGGGGTAACTCAGTGGTTCAGGCAGTATCTCTAAAGAACAGGATTAGGTGATATATGTATCGCCTCTGAGAATGTCAAAAGAATTTTTGCACAGTTCTTGTGTATTTTATATATATATATATATATATATCGTTTATTTACAGGGGAAAAAACTCCAGCATTTTGTGTCTATCACTGCTTGAACGAGTTTATTGCACACAAAATAGGGAGCCAACACATCTTTGGCAAAGGAGGAAATATCGGCCTAACTATGTTTACGTTCAAACAGTTTACAGATGCTCCTTGGCTTACGGTATTTCGACTTTACGACAATGCAAAAGCGATATACATTCAGTGGAAACCGTACTTCCAATTTTGATTCTTTCCACGGGCTAGCGATATGCATTTTCGACGTACGATATTTTCGGTTTACGATGGGCTTATTGGAACATAACCCCATCGTGTGTCAAGGAGCACCTGGACCTGGACAATGTCTACTGTGTTGGACATTGAGGGGGAGTTGGGGACATGCGTCAAACAAGGGATCGGTTATCACCCTAGGGTGCCACACCAGCGACACAGGTATTAACGATGTGCAGGAAAATAACTGCAGATGCTGGTACAAATCGAAGGTATCACAAAGTGCTGGAGTAACTCAGCGGGTCAGGCAGCATCTCTGGAGAGAAGGAATGGGCGATGTTTCGGGTCGAGACCCTTCTTCAGTCCGAACTAAACTAAACAGATGTGAACACTACTGAGTGTGACACTATTGAACGTATCGACACTGAGAACATAAGAGTTTTTGTACAGTTTTTTTATGTCTATATATTTTTTATTCTGAATACATTTTACCTCAGGAAATACATTTTTTTGTAAAGAATATAAAATATTGTGTGGTACTATATTTTGCTGACGTTACAAATTTAGTCACGGAATAAAAATCTCACATGATAAACTTGAACAGAAAATCTATTCATGTTTATGGAAGAAAGTACAAAGACGCAGTATTGGGACTTTCAGTTTTATTTACAATAAAAGTCGGAATACTGAGGCGGCTAATACTGAGGTCACTGAGGCAGAGACCCACACCACCCTGGCCCACACCACCCTGGCCACACACTCACTGACCCACACCACCCTGGCCACACACTCACTGACCCACACCACCCTGACCCACACCACCCTGGCCACACTCTCACTGACCCACACCACCCTGGCCACACTCTCACTGACCCACACCACCCTGGCCACACTCTCACTGACCCACACCACCCTGGCCACACTCTCACTGACCCACACCACCCTGGCCACACTCTCACTGACCCACACCACCCTGGCCACACTCTCACTGACCCACACCACCCTGGCCACACTCTCACTGACCCACACCACCCTGACCCACACCACCCTGACCACACTCTCACTGACCCACACCACCCTGACCACACTCTCACTGACCCACACCACCCTGGCCACACTCTCACTGACCCACACCACCCTGGCCACACTCTCACTGACCCACACCACCCTGGCCACACACTCACTGACCCACACCACCCTGGCCACACACTCACTGGCCCACACCACCCTGACCCACACCACCCTGACCACACTCTCACTGACCCACACCACCCTGACCCACACCACCCTGGCCACACTCTCACTGACCACACCACCCTGGCCACACTCTCACTGATCCACACCACCCTGGCCACACTCTCACTGACCCACACCACCCTGGCCCACACCACCCTGACCCACACCACCCTGGCCACACTCTCATCTCACCCCTGCCATGGGGAAGAAGGTACAGGAGCCTGAAAACTGTAACGTCCAGGTTCAGGAACAGCTTCGTCCCTACAGCCATCAGGGTATTACGACAATCCTCAATCAAGCTCTGAACCGCATAGAGAGAGAGTGTGAGTGTGTGCGAGTGTGCATGCGAGTGTGAGTGAGTGTGTGTGAGTGTGTGTGAGTGCGTGAGTGTGTGAAGCGCCCATTCCTGTGCCGTTCTGCTCTATGTTCAAAAATAGTACGCACACAACACACACACACAATAGACAACAGGTGCAGGAGGAGGCCATTCGGCCCTTTGAGCCAGCACCACCATCACCACCATTGTGATCATGGCTGATCATCCACAATCAGTACCCCGTTCCTGCCTTCTCCCCATATCCCTTGACTCTGCTATCTTTAAGAGCTATACTATACCTAACTCTCTCTTAAACACATCCAGTGAATTGGCCTCCACTGCCTTCTGGGGCAGAGAATTCCACAGATTCACAACTCTCTGGGTGAAAAGGTTTTTCCCTCATCTCCATTCTAAATAGCCTACCCCTTATTCTTAAACTGTGCATATACACATGAATAAAACGTATGTATGTGAGTATGTGTATATATTCACACACTGAACTATTTTCTCCCCCTTTATGACATTGTTTACACATTCTGTTGTGCTGCTGCAGGCAAGAATCTCATTGTTCTGTCTGGGACATACGACAATTAAACAATCTTGACAATTCTGCGGAATTGTAACACACTAATTACTCGTGGGATGGGATTGTTTATTTCAAAATAAGTTGACAAAATAAGTGACTCCAACACGCGATGACTTGCCCTTAAAAGAGTGGTTTATCAGGGCAGAGACTGGGTCAGACTGTATCATCCTGGCCCTGTTACAATCTGTTCTGAACACACTGTTGATTTCTCCACCATGACGTGCCCAACATTATCCTGTCCCCGCCTCATGTCAGGTCTTCGTGTGGATACAGGGCATTAGCCTGGGAGTTGGGTCCTTCATTTTTAAATGCATCTCTGGGTGGTTAAAATAATACATCTTCACCTGCTGGAAGTTAGTCGTATCTCCAATCTCATCTGTCTCCCCCCCCCCCCCCTGTTCCCCCCAAATTCTCCTGAACAAGTTCTTCACTAGTTTAGATACAAACTGCTGGAGTAACTCAGCGGGTCAGGCAGCAACTCTGGAGAGAAGGAATGGGTGACGTTTCAGGTCGAGACCCTTCTTCAATCAGACTCTGACACTCAGTCTGAAGAAGGGTCTCGACCCCAAAACGTCACCCATTCCTTCTCTTCAGAGATGCTGGTCTGCTCTGTGAAACGTCACCTATCCATGTTCTCCACAGATGCTGCCTGACCCGCTGAGTTACTCCAGCACTCTGTGTCTATCTTTGGCATAAAGCAGCATCTGCAGTTCCTTCCTAACACACACAGCTTTGAGGAAGTGTCAGGGTGGGTGGGTGGGTCAGGGTGCTGGCGTGTCTGAGCGGGGGAGTGTCCGGCCCCCTTGTTGGCAGGAACAAGATTCACCACGAAAACAAACGCAAAAGGGAAACACCCTGTTACCCAATGAGCAGCACAACACAC